>NC_058134.1:135942945-136013015 GCF_016433145.1 Gracilinanus agilis | reverse complement strand
TTGCTGAGCATTTTTGGGAGACAGTATAACTATAAAGGTAGAGAGGAGAGGAGAGGCTGTAACAGTTTTCTATATGAATTCATAGGGAGTTGATGTTTGCAAATTCAATGTTCTTCATTCTGGAAGTGTCTCTAATTACATATTCAACAGAATTAATCTTAAAACTATGTAGTGGATAATTACCTAGTTGACCTGCTATATTTAGGCTCAAATGGCAAGGGGTCCCTTCTTTGGTCAACACATTTAAAATTATCTCAATGTTGAGAAGAGACTATTTAGTATTTTTTATAAATGTCATATTGACTAGTTATAAGACTTTTTCTTTAGTTTTTAGATAGCATTTATATTTTAAATATACTCATTTCCATGATCGTTCCTTTTATAAAAATATTTTAATAACCACAAAAATTTGCTTAATGGACCCCGAGTTTATGCTAATTAGTCCTGTATTTTTGCTATGCAAATTAGGCTCAGAGCCTATATATATATATATATATAATCATTAACTTTTGTCCTTGGGATATAATATCCCAAGGACAAAAGTTAATGATCTTCAAATCTCAGGATATCCACCAGAAGAAGGTCAATGAAGATAATCAACCAAGAAAGCCTTTGACTTTAGGCATTTCAGTGGGTCAGTAAATACCTCACAGCTACTTTAACCCAGGAGGCTGTTCTCACTTAGGCACTTGTGGAGAGCCACTGGATGTAGAAATGCCATTGGAGAAATAGGATCAAATTTAGGGCCTGTTATCTGGATTCCCTAAGTGACCAATCCAGACTGAGGCAGTCTTTGTGTTTGGTCCTGGTCACCTGAGCCCCAAAAAGCTCTGGAACCAGCAGGTAGGTTAATCCAAAATCAACCTGATCCCTCCAAGAGGCTATTAGGAGTCATTTAGAGAAACAGAGTCTGTAACAGATATTTTATCTGGATCCCATTACAAAATCATCGACAAGTAAGACTGTGTGTATGATTTTTCTGCACTGCATGTCAGGACAGACAGAATGGGCCATCTAAGATAAAAATCTGAGGCTCCTCTTTTGACTCAGTCTTTGATCCCCACCTTTCTTAGAATTCTTGTTGGAGAGCTTTGAAGTGGCAGACCAGCATCTACTGAGTTAATGATTCCTTTCCTTGATAATTGAGAAACCTGAATCCTAACAAATGTTACTTAGATAAGATTGCTTATTCAGATTAGAACTGGCTCCTTTAGTCTGAACTTCATTTGGGCAAATGCAGGATTTGACTGGTGAGCATCTCCATGGGGTATTTCCTCTCCCAGAATTATTCCCTACTAAGTTGGTGGTTGAAATTTGACCATTTGTCTTTGCACCTTTATTCTTTAGACTTCAATGGATTATGTGTGATTTATTACCCCCTTACAACAGTGACTCTTTTTGTGTTCTTTGCTTGAAATCAGTATATAATAAACTCCCAAGCCCGCAGAATTCGGAACAGCATGGGCTAACCACTAGTCTAGTTGTTCTCATTTTCTTTCTTCTGCTTTAACCATCCTATGCCACCACGCTGCTCAGGACCCCCAAAAATCATATAGAGGCATGGCTCCCTACAGGCACTCCTACTTCTGTTTTGTAAATATAAAGTTGGGGACAGGTCTCTTAATTCTTGGCTTTTAGGACAAGTAAAAATACTAAGAAAAGCCCACAATATAATCTATTACTTCTAATTTTGAAATCTAATGAATGATTGATATTGGAAATGAAATGGGAAACATTTTGGACAAGTTTACTGCAGAAGAGGATTCTATTATTTCTAAGAATACATATAATTATTTGTAGATTTTCACTAAATCAAAATCTATGTGAAATTTAATTTGGATAAGAGACTACATACTTGAACCATCAAATTTCCAGGCAGGATTCCATAGATTTTCAATATTTAATAAACAAAATAAACCATACACATCCTTCAAAAATACATTTGGAACTTAACTTCTCTATGAATAATTTCTGGAAAACATGTTTAAATATCCTAGTGTATATATTGTTTAATAAAATTCAAAAGAGCTAATATGTGGATAGTGAGTTAGCCTTGAAGTTAGCAAGACCTGCTGTAAAAGGGAATACTTGGTTCTCTTTGAGTTCACACTTGTGAAAAGGGAATCCTTTGTTCTCTTTGCCTAGTTGGAGTTAACACCTTGGTTGGCAATAACTTTGAATCAACACGCTTGAACTAGGTGGGAAAAGCTTGAAAACCACTTGGTGAGTTCACGCCTTACTTGATGCTAGGTGAAAGAAGAGTTAACATACTCAGAAAGGTGTGCATCCAAAAGTTCACATACTCAGACAACTTGGAAACTGTAATTGGCCCCCATGAAAAGGGGCAGGGACAGGAAACCACGATAAAAACAGGCAGTCTGATGAAGGAAGCTAATAGAGAGTGAACTCCAAGAAGAGAGTCACTCCAAGAAGGAAGTTGGCTTCAAGAAAAAGGGTGGCTTAAAGAAGAAAGTTGGCCTCAGGATTCACCATCAGCTCCAGTCATTGTCTTGGGTGAGTGGATAGCTGGTTTTCCCTTCCTATCTTCTGGAGATAGTTTAACTCTGTTTGAAGGTTAACAAGTCCTGGCTGAGCCAAGCACTGGAACAATATTTGGTTAGATAGGTTAATGTCTTTTCTACCTTTTTGTACTTTCACTCTTTCTACCTCTTTTATAAATAAAAGATTTATAATTTTCATATATTTAGCCAAACCATTAAATTTAACACTTACACTGCTAAGGTTCAAGCCGAACCGCTGACATATACTAGTTGAGGCAAGTCTCTTAAACCTCTCACTGATCTAAGCAATTTTCTAAGATTCTAAATTGCAGAGAGAGTTCCCTATACCAATGAAAGGATATATCTAGTCCATATCCTCTGAGAAAATCTAACATATGTATTTAATTGGTTATTAATTGGGCTATATATATACTGAGAGAGTAATGAAGCTAATTGTTTAAACTACACATGAAAAACCAGTCTCCTTAGTCATATTTCATACCTGTTTTTTATCTGTCTTTATAACTTATGAAAACCATATACTAAATATTCATTTAAATTGAAAATACCAAAAACCTGTTTTCAAGAATTTAGAATTTGTTTATGGCATAGGAGGTCTTATTATAATTACTTAAAGAAAACTAAATGATGATACTCTTTAGGATATATATCATGTGACAATCTTTTTTTTTTTTTGACAATCATGAGACAATCATTTTATATCTTCCTAATTAATTCACTATGTTACTTAGCACAGTAGCTCTTCCAAACCTTTTCATTTCTCTTCAAGCCTCCCTTATTTCATCTAGCACCTTCTCAGCTGAGAATTTTGCTTCATATTTAGCTGAAAACAATTGAGGCTATTTCCTGAGATCCTCATTTCCCCCTCCTGTTATGTCATCCAAGTGCCTTCTGCCACTGTCTCCTCCTTAACCCATCTCACATGAAGAAGTGGCCCCTCCTTGCCAAGGAAAAGCCTTTCCACAAAAAAGTGATGCCATTCCTTCTTATCTCCTCCCACAGTTAGCCCCCTCTATCTTTCCTCTTTTCCTTTATCTTCAATCTCTTTGGCTAATGGCCACCTCCCTGCTTGCCTACAAACAGCCTTCTCCCTCAGTTCCCCCCAAATCTTCACTTCACATATCCATCCCCACTCTCATCCCACATTTCTCCTGCCCTTTCTGCCTAGAGGCCATGAGAGGCCATTCACAATACATGCCTCTCTTGTGATGTTAACACTAAATTCTGACTCCTGACTTCTCCAAAGTTACTAATGATCTCTTCATATAGCTAGACCTTTCTGAAGCCTTTGACACTGTATTTCTCTTCTCCTTGGTACTCCCTTCTCTCTAGGTTTTGTGACACTACAGTCTCCTGGTTCTCTTCACCCATTTCATACTCTCCCCAGGCTCCCTTGCTGATTAACTCCATTCCACTCACTTCCTAAGGTGAAGGGGCCATCCCTCCTTCCTCCATTTCCTTTATCTGTTGCGGGTATTCAGATGCCTAGCACATAGAGTAGGTGCTTAATAAAAGCAGCAATTCATTTCCTGCCTGTACAGTGTTACACTTCATATATCAGGGCAGGATACAGTGATGTTTGCTTCCTTGTTGCTGTGGAGAATGAGTAATTTGGACCCTGGCTAAAAGTAAGGCGTTTCCCATTCGTTCAGAATGGACAGGCAAGAGGGTAAGCAGAGACCAGCTTTGGTCACTTGCTTATCCAATCTGCAGAAGGCAAAGCCTGACTGAGGCTCTGCGCTGTCCCAGGTGCTCAGAGAAGAGCTTTCTCAGGATTAGGGGACCCACGGGGATCCAGCTGAAGAGATGGGCTTAGGTTCCTCCAGCGGGCCCTCCCCTCACCCCTTTCTCTTACCGGTTCAATTTATCCGGTTCGTTCGGGTCGTTCTTTCTCAGCAGCCGCTGCACCTTTGCTAAGTCTCCGATGGAAGCCGCTTTGTGGAGTTTCCCAAGTTCCTTATCTTGGAGGCGGTATCCTGTGACAGCGACTGCTCCATCAACCCCGCTGTCTCTGCGTGGGATGACAGAAGAGCGAGACTGAGAATGACTTTTGCTGCTAAAGCCGAAAATCCTTTTCATTGTAGTTAGTCGAAATCTAGAACTAGTTGGGAGGACTCGTGGGGGCGTCCTCCCTCCCTGAGCCTCTCCGCCCTCCTCCAGTCCCTCTCCTCAGCTCTAGAATCAAAGAGAAGGCCTAAGACTTAGGCCCTGAGGGCCCAGCAGTAAGAACCAATCCAAGCCTGGAGACAACTGTAGCCCTGGCAACGCTGGCAAGGGGATTAAACTACGCATGCGTTCTTAAGACTTCCGGGTCACTATGCAAGGGCCCAACTGTAAAGTCACGCAGAAATGAGTGCGCATGTGCCACGCCTGAATACTGCAGGCGGGTTGGTTCCAAATCTCGATTGGGGGTTGGTTAAGCTCCAGAGAGGCTGCTTCTCTTGCTATAGGTTCTTTCAAGTCTCCCGCTGAAATGGGACGCGCTTACGGGCGGGGCAAAGATGGGACCACACCTTCTGACCTGCTTGGTTGTTTGCTTTTGCGGTGAGGAGCTGAGAACTTTTCTGAGACTCAGTTTTTACTCCTATTGAATGAGCACGTAGGAGTAGAGAATAAATCTCTTCCACCCCTTCATTAGCCGAGAGGCCAAAAGCACCCACCCTGAAAACGAGTACCGTGGGGGCCATCCAGATCTTGTGATTCTCTCCTCCCCTTCCTTATAGTCTGGAAATGATTTGTGTGGGGGAGAGAGAGCCTGCCCCAGGGAAGGAAGGAGAGCTGACCTCTCAGCCAACCAGACCCGCCTCATCCTGGGATCTGCAAACATTCTAATGCGAGATTGAGTAATTGCAAACTTTAAGCACCTACTACGTACCCGGAATTGTATAGATGTAACCTTCATTAATAAAAGTCAAATATCTATATCTATCTATCTATCTATCTATCTATCTATCTATCTATCTATCTATCTATCCATCCCCTCCTTTTGGCTGTAATACTCCTATATTAATAGAAATCATATTTTGTTGCTCAGATATAGTTATTTATACATACAAAAATATTCATACAAATTTAATATAGAGCATTTAAAATGTTATATATATAGCTATTTAGTTCTATAAATGTGAACACATACTTTTATATGACATTTTTTGAATATCACTTCCCTCCTTGTAGTCATGATGCTTTTTATTGGTGGGGAACAACATTTTTTATTCCAAATTTAAAAAAAAAACAAAGCAGGCATTAGCAAGCATTTCCATATATAAAGGGGAAAAAAAGGATTGTGCACAAAAAATCACAAATATATGTTCATCTTTTTCATATCTACATAACAAATACCATCCACAAATAACCTGCCTCTTCTCGAACCTCTGCCCACTTCAGAGGATATAGCCATAGAGATCAACATGTACATACAAATTGTCTTTCATGTTTCACTTTTCTGTTCACTTTGTGGAGTTAATGTTCACCTTTTATTCTTCCAGCATTAATTCTGTGGTTGTGTAGAGCATTCTCCTGATTCTACGCTGTTCATTTTCTCCTCTAGTTCTTTCAAAGATTTTTCTTTTTTTTTTTTTTAAATTATTATGCTCATTGTTTCTTTTTTTTTAAACCCTTAACTTCTTTGTATTGGCTCCTAGGTGGAAGAGTGGTAAGGGTGGGCAATGGAGGTCAAGTGACTTGCCCAGGGTCACACAGTGGGGAAGTGTCTGAGGCCAGATTTGAACCTAGGACCTCCTGTCTCTAGGCCTGACACTCAAACCACTGAGCTACCCAGCTGCTCATTGTTTCTTATGGTGCAGTAGAATTCCATCACAATGTTCCTGTAGTTCCTGGATTTGTTTTGGCAGGTATACTCAAGGTATTTTATTCTATCTGTGTGTGTTTTTTTTAATGGAGTATATGCTCCATATCTTCTTGCAGGACTTTGTTAGTAATATATAAAAATACTAATATGTTTACTGTATATCCTGCTACTTTGCTAAATTTATTGATAGTTTCAACTAACTTCTTAGATGAATTTCTAGGATTTTCCACATATTTTATTGTCTGCAAACAGATAGTTTTGTTACTTCTTTGCCCATTCTCTCTCTCTTTTTTTTTTTTTTAGAGAAAATATAAGTTCTTATGTAATATACTCTAATTGTGGCCACTATTTCTGCTGCTAGGGAGGGCAAAGAATCTCTTTTTACTCTTCCTAATTGTTGAAGGGAAAGTTCATAATATGTAACTTGTTTTTTTAATTGAAAGCAACTTTACTATTTTTAAAATACACTCAGTAACCATCAATAACAATAAAAACATTTTAAAAATAAATGTAAAATTTGTATGCAAAGCTACAAACTCCATACTGTTTAGAATTTGTTTAAAATATTTGAATTATATATGTGTGCTAATATAAACATCTACTCCTGAAATGTCTTTTGAATTTGTTTTAATTAGATATTTTTTATTTTGTGGGTTTCTTAAAAAATGTAATATATATTATTTTCTTTTCTTGTTTTTCATATCTTCATATATTTCCCTTAAATTTCTTTATATTTCCAATATTTGTTATTTCTAATGATATAATTCAATCCATTACATTCAATTATCACAATTTATTCTGCTATTTTCCCTAATCATTGCACTTGTGTTATTATAAACAAAGTTTCCATTGATATTTTCATACATACATATCTTTTGCCCTCTCAATAATGCCCTCAGGATGTAATCCTAGTAATGGGATCCCAAGGATAAGAAGCATTAATAGTTTTAGAGCTCTTAATGTATATTTCCATCTTGTTTTCTAAAAAAAAAAAAAAAAAATTCAGTGGCCTCCTTGGAACTATCAGCATTTAATTACACCAACTTAAGTAGTCTGGTTCCCAGATAATATACATTACCAGGATCATATTTTGCTAGACTGACCCTTAAGCGGCAAACACAACCAACTGCCAAGACCATACTCTTTCCAAAACCAAATCTTTCAGCTTGGTCATACACCCAGTGGAACTTTTGTTCCACTGCCACAATCCTTCTGGGATGCAGGATTACTTCCATAGTGTGATGCTTCTTTCAAGTCAAAGATTAGATTTTTTTTCCAGGAAGATGGTGGCTTAGACAGAGTGATTCTTAAAACCTCCGCACCCTTACACACCTAGATAGAAAACAATGCGTTTTGAGAAGAAAAAAGACCAAATCTAATAACAGGACAGAGCCAGGGGAACCCTACTGCAGCACAACTAAAGAGGTACGCCAAGAAAAAGGCTTCAGTTCTTGAACTGTTGGTCTGAGGGCATAGAAGGGGAATCCCAAGGACGCCTCCCCCATGTGCTGAGCAAAGTCTCCAAAAATCTCAGGGCCGCTGGGCTCACCAGTTGGGAGAGAAAGCCTTGCTGGTGCCAGACTGGGGGAGTTGAACACAGGCATTGGAAAGGTGACTGGAGGAGAAAACCAGAGAAATGAAGCAAAAATGCCCATAAAATGGTGGCTTAGAGAGAGCCAAACCCCAGACCACAGACAGCTTGGCTTCCTCATATCAAGATAGAGAATGAAGGGCTTCAAGAGGAAAGAAAACCAGATTGAACACAAACATAGTGCAGGGGGACCCCACTGCTGGACAGCTCAGCTCAGTGAAAATGCTCCTTCTTGTCCCCCCAAGTTTTTTTTTGTTTGTTTGTTTGTTAGTTTTTTGGTTGGTTGGTTGGTTGTTTTTCCCTCCTCTCTAGGTTTTAGCCTCAAGGTAGGGTTCCAGTAATCCAATCAGGATTAATCCCATCAATTGGACTGACAAGAAGTCTTCAGAGGGCAGAGAAAGTATATACAAAACTCCTTTGCCACTTGGGGGAAGATCTTTCATCAAAGATCATCAAATACATCTGCTAAAACTAGTAGAACAGAAAAGGAAAAAATATGAGTAAGCAACAGAAAAAGAGAAAAGAAATGAAAATTGACAGCTTCTTTCAAGGAAGTGAAAAGAGAGCAAATGAAATAGAAATAGAAGAGGAAGTAGTTCCAGCAAACTGGACACAGGCTTTTGAAGATCTCAAAATTCAACTTCAGAAACTCAAAAAGCAATCAAGAGAGGCTGAAGACAATTTGAAAAGGGAAATACATGAACTAAAAGAAGAAAATAAAGTCTTAAAAGCTAGAATTGGCCAGCTTGAAAATGAAGCAAAGAAGGCAAAAGATGATCTACAAAGAAATTCAGACCAGAAGGAGAAGGGTGACCAAAAAGCCAGGGATGAAATTCAGTCTTTAAAAAACAGAACTCAACAACTAGAAGCAAATGACTTCACAAGGCAGCAAGAATATATTAAACAAAATTTAAAAAATGAAAAATTTGAGAATATGAAACACCTCATTGATTCAGCCAAAGAGCTGGAGAACAAAACTAGAAGAGACAACTTAAGAATTATTGGTTTACCAGAACATCATGATAAAAGAAAAAGTTGAGATAGCATCTTGTAAGAAATTATCAAAGAAAATTGCCCTGAAATTCTCAAACGAGGGAAAAGTGGAAATTGAAAGAATCCACAGATCACCTCCTACATTTAATCCACAACTGACAACTTCCAGGAATATTATAGCCAAATTCAAAAACTACCAGACCAAGGAAAAATATTACAAGCTGCTAAAAAGAAGTCATTCAGATATTAGGATAACACAAGATCTGGCTGCATCTACATTGAAGGATTGGAAGGCATGGAATACAATATTCTGGAAAGCAAGAAAACTGGGTCTACAACCAAGAATCAACTATCCAGCAAAACTAACTATATTATTGCAGGGGAAAGTATGGTTATTCAATAAAATTGAGGACTTCCAAACATTCATCAAGAAAAAAAATGGACTTAAACAGAGAGTTTGATGCCCAAACCCAGAACTCAAGAGAATCAATGTAAGGTAATTAAGAGAATGAGGGGAGGAGAAAAAAAATTATTTTCTTTAAGGGACCCAACAAGTTCAATCAATTTGTATCCCTAGAAGAAAAGAAGATATGAGCTAACAGACTAAAAATGACCATTCTACCCAAATTAATTTACTTATTTAGTGCCATACCTATCAAACTACCAAAAAACTTTTTTACTGTATTAGAAAAAACAAAGTTCATTTGTAAGAACAAAAGATCAAGAATATCAAGGGAAATAATGAAAAAAAAAACATGAAGGAAGGTGGCCTAGCAGTACTAGATATTAAGCTATACTATAAAGCAGCAGTCATCAAAACAGTATGGTACTGGCTAAGAGACAGAAGGGAGGATCAGTGGAATAGACTTGGGCTAAGTGATATCAGCAAAATAATGTATAATAAACCCAAAGAGCCCAACTTTTGGGACAAAAATCCACTATTTGACAAAAACTGCTGGGAAAATTGGAAAACAATATGGGAGAGATTAGGTTTAGATCAACATCTCACACCCTACACCAAGATAAATTCAGAATGGGTGAAATACTTGAATACAAAAAAGGAAACTAAGTAAATTAAGTGAACACAGAATAGTATACTTGTCAGATCTCTGGAAAAGGAAAGATTTTAAAACCAAGCAAGAGTTAGAAAAAAATTACAAAATGTAAAATAAATAATTTGATTATATTAAATTAAAAAGTTTTTTTTACAAACAAAAACAATGCAACCAAAATCAGAAGGGAAACAACAAACTGGGAAAACATCTTTATAACAAAAAATTCTGACAGAGGTCTAATTACTCAAATATATAAGGAGCTAAATCAATTGTATAAAAAATTAAGCCATTCCCCAATTGATAAATGGGCAAGGGACATGAATAGGCAATTTTCAGATAAAGAATTCAAAAGTATCAATAAGCACATGAGAAAGTGTTCTAAATCTCTAATAATTAGAGAAATGCAAATCAAAACAATTCTGAGGTATCACTTCTCACCTAGCAGATTGGCTAAAATGATATAAGGGGAGAGTAATGAATGTTGGAGGGGATGTGGCAAAATTGGGACATTAATGTGCTTCTGGTGGAGTTGTGAACTGATCCAACAATTCTGGCTTGCATTTTGGAATGATGCCCAAAGATAAAAGAATGCCTACTCTTTGATCCAACCATACCATTGCTGGGTTAGTACCCCAAAGAGATTATAGATAAACAGACTTGTATGAAAATACTTATAGCTGCGCTCTTTGTGGTGGCAAAAAACTGGAAAGCGAGGGTATGCCCTTCATTTGGGGAATGGCTGAACAAATTGTGGTAATGTTGGTGATGGAATATTATTGTGCTCAAAGGAATAATAAACTGGAGGAAATCTATGTGAACTGGAAAGACCTCCAGGAATTTTTGCAGAGTGAAAGGAGCAGAGCCAGAAGAACATTGTACACAGAGACTGATACACTGTGGTAAAATGGAATGTAATGGACTTTTGTACTAGCAGCAATGCAATGATCCAGGACAATTCTGAGGGACTTATGGAAAAGAACACTACCCACATTCAGAGGAAGAACTACAGGAGAGGAAACACAGAAGAAAAGCAACTGCTTGAACACTTGGGTTGATGTGGACATGATTGGGGATGTAGACCGGAAAAGACCACACCAATGCAACTATCAATAATATGTAAATAAGTCTTGACTGATGAGAGGGTTAAAACCAGTGGAAATGTGTGTTAGCTGGGGGTGGGGTGGTGTGGGAGGAGTTTGAGGGGCTGAAGGGGAAAGTAAAAACATGAATTATGTAACCATGGAAAATTTTTCTAAAAATAAAAATAAAAAAAAAATCAAGTCAAAGATCATATGTTAATCTTTTTCTATGTATGTGTGCATGTGTATGTTTATATACAAATATAACATACAATTAATGTACCTTTTAATGCATCATGTATGTATGTGTGTATAGATACATAAACACACATATCAGACATATAGTATATTGTATCCAATTCTGGCTGATATATTTTAGAAAAGACATTGCCAAACCAGAGCAGCACATCCAGATGAGAGTAACCTGGGATAATGAGTCGATCAGAAATGACACTGAGGCCAGGACCATCATCAAGAATAAGAAGGAAAATAAGAATTTTACCAACAAGTTTGGCCCTGGGCAGAGTTTGCAGTTAAAGTATTTGTCTTTTGGCAAACTCAGGAGCTCTTTGCCACATTTTCCTTGTGATTCACTCCAGTTCTAGTAGAGGGCACAAGCTCCATCCCTTCCATTCCTAATTCACCCTACCTCCCTTTAGGGAGAATAAAAGGAAGCTTGGAGCAGCTTTTCTATTTTAACCAGCTCTAGCTTCGGGACGAAGGTCTAGAGAGGGCTGATCTGAGCACCAAGTCTCCCAGCTGGCGGTTACCTTCTCAGGGATACAATGACCTCCATCGGGGTTGCTAGGGTTACAAGAAGACGTTATACGATTCTACAAATCCTGCCCGGCTCCCTCACAGTAGATTCAATTTGTCTGAAAGCTTCTCCGTTATCTTGAGGGAGGAAAAGGGTCGAGAGGGAGTACAAAGAGATTCAGGACCTTTTTCCGGCATCATGAAAAAGTTTTTCCGGTCCATGAAAAAGAAGGCACAGTCGTCTTGCCCTTCTCTAGACCCAAGTGAGAGCAGCAGCAACAACAAAGACATCAGGGATACAGGGAGTAGCAGCTCCATCCTAACTTCCTCAAATGCCCCGGGGTATCGCTTCTGGTTTAGGGACCTGGGCAAGCTTCATAGAGCTGCCTCTGTTGGGGACCTGGCGAAGGTGCAGCGGCACGTACTCAAGAAACATGACCTGAACAAGCGAGATAAGGAACACAGGTGACGCAAAGAAGCTGAAGGAATGGCTGAAGTGGTTGTGGAGGGAAGGGCGGAGGAAGGGAATGAGACTAACAACCCAAATATTCTCCACCCCTAACAGGGCACAGAGGGCACCTAGGTATAAATCTGAGCACTTCTCTTTAGTATCCTATTGTGTGTGATATTCAAATGAAATAAATGTAACATTAAAAAAACCTGAAATAATAAGTGAAATACTTTGCAAAAATTCAAGCTCTCTATAAATTTTAAGAGAAACAGTGGGGTTTGGTGGAGAGTCAACTGGTCTTGAAACCCTGAAGATCAGAGTTCGAGTCCTATCTCTGTTACCCACTGCCTGTGGAGTTCCAGCTTCTCAGTGCTTTAAGAGGCAATTTTTGAAAGACTATAAATTGCTGAGGTGCCAACCTGCGTCAGTTGAGGGAGTCCCCTTACTTGGAAGTTCCCAACAGCAAGGAAATAAAAGGTCCAGATACTGTCCTTATTAGCGATTATATTGGACTGCTTCTCACCTAAAGTTTCCCAACACCTAGGTCAGAGAAGTCCGAAGAAGCTGAGAATTATCTAGTTTTCCAAGATGGATACATTTTGTTTCAGCGATAGTGGAAGGTATGCCAATATGTATCCATTTTTTTTTTTTTCGAAATTCAGTAGCTCTTTGCCACATTTTCCCTGTGACTCACGTTCTAGTAGAGGGCAGGAGCTTCCCCTCCCCGTGGCGCCCCAATCCTGCCATCCTTAACTCGCCTTGGCTACCCTCAGGAAGACTGAAAGGAAACTTGGAGCAGCTTTTTCCATCTTTCAGGATGAAGGTCCAGACCCGGCCAATCTGAGCACTAAGTTTTCCTGCTGGCAGTTACCGCCTTGGCTATACGATGTCGGGTTTGCCAGGATTACAAGATGTTGTTATGCGATTCTACAAAACCTATCCAGCTCACAGCCCAGTGGACTCAGTTTGTCTGAAAGCTTCTGCAAAGATACTTTGCTTAGCTATTTGGGAGCTAATCCAGCCTTTTAAATAAGCAATCTGGGAAACAAGGGAAATTAACTATAGGTGTAGAATCTATTGTGAAAAAATACAAGCTACCATGTGAAGAAGCAGGTTTTAGGATGTCAGAAAATATTCAAAGTTTTTAGAAGGGCTATAGTTTTTAACATGTACAAACTTGTTATACTGGGTAGCACTAAAAAGGCCAGTTTAGAAGACCTTCTTTGGCAGTATAGTTAGCAATAAAAAAAAAAAAAAGCCTACATAAAAATTTAATTCAAAAAATAATTTCAGCAGATCTGTTTGTAATAAAAGCAAATGATAGGGAAGCCAAAGACCAGGTGTGGAGGTATGTCTCTGCCACAGTCTTTGTGAGTCATGTTGAGTAAGTCTCAGAACCTCAATTTCCTTATTTTATTTAGTAATGGAGCTCACATTACTAGCTTGAGGACTCCAGGGTTGATATGAGGATAATTCATTGTAAAACTCAAAGCATTGCATAAATGTGAGCTACTATGAACAAATGAGATAAACTGGGCAAAGTGCATAGATCTTGGGAGCATATTCTTTTTTTAAAATACATTTTTATTTTTTCCAAATTAAATGTCAATACAATTTTTTTGATATTTGCTTTCTGACATTTTGCATCTATGTTCTCTTCCTCCTCCCTCAAGGGGCAGGAAATATGATATAGGTTATACAGCTATTATTATACAATATGTTTTCTCATGCTTGTCATGTTGTGGAAGACATGAATTGCCTACACTAGAGAAAAGTTCATGGAGGAAATAAAGTAAAATGGTATGTTTCAATTTGCATTTGGACTCAGTCTATTCCTTCTATGATGGTAGATATTCTTTTCTTTCTTTTTTTTTTTTTTTTTTTTACAATGAATCTCTTGCAAGTTGTCCTGGAACCCTGCCTTGTTAATAATAGTCAAGTCAATAATAGTCACAACTGATCATTATATGTTAAATATTTTTACAGGCAGATTTCCCCCCATATCTTTAATCTCTTTGGGATACAATCCTAGTAGTGTTTTTGCTGAGTCAAAAGCTATGCACAGTTATAGCCCTTTGAGCATGGTTCCAAATTATTCTTCAGAATAGTTGTATCAGTTCATAGCTCTACCAACAGCATATTGGTGTCCCAATTTTCCCAATCCTCTTTAACATATATCATTTTCCTTTTGTGACATGTTAGCTATCTTAATGTGTATGAGGTCAGAGTTGTTTTAATTTACATTTCTCTAATAGTGACTTGGAGCACTTTTTCATATGGCTAAAGATAGTTTTAATATCTTAATCAAAGAATTGCTCATTCATATCCTTTGACTACTTGTCATTTGGAGAGTGCTTTGTATTCTTATAATTGACGCAGTTTTCTATGTATTGGGGAAATAAAGACTTTGTCAGAGATATTTGCTACAAAGATTTTTTCCCAGTTTATTGTAAGATAGATTTCTTACCTAGTTTGGTGTGGTTGTTACTCTCACTTTGTGCCAAAAGTAGGGTTTAATCTTTGGCTTCACCCCTCCCTTCCACTATACTGATTCTTGATGCTTCCTCATGTGAGAGAATTGCCTCCAATTTTGTATTCTTTTCTCTTTTCCCAGTGTATTCCTCTTTCTTATCCTTTGATTTTTTAAACCATCCCATCATATTCAGCTTATTCCCTGTTTTCTATGTATGTTCCTATTCATTGTCATGATAATGATAAAGTTCTTAAATATATACACAACTTTAAATATCATAAGTACTTTAGGTACTTCAAATATCATAAATATCTTAAGCATCTTAGTTATCTTCTTACTAGTAATGTTATCAGTTAACTCCACTGTTTCTCTTAATTACCTTAAAATATTTTAAGTATCTTAATATCTCTTGTATCAAGTATCTTAAATATTACAGTCATCACTTTCTCATGCAGAATATAATCAGTTTAACCCCATTTTCCCCTTGTTTATTTTCAATATATTATTTTTGGTTATCTCTTACTATACTTTTAGTTTAGCCCCACTGATTACTTTGAGTGTTTTCAGTTTACTTTTTATGCTTCTTCTGAAGATCAAATCTAATGATTGAATTATTCTTTAGCTCTGGTGGTTTCCTCAGGAATGACTGGAATTTCTTTATTTCGTTAAATATTCATTTCTTCCCCTGGAGTATTATGCCCAATTTTGCTAGGTAGATCATCTTCAGTTGTAGACCTAGATCCTTTGACTTATGGAATATCATATTCCATGCCTTTAGATACTTTAATAATAGAAGCTGCTAGGTCCTGTGTAATCCCGATTGTGGTTCCAAAATATTTGAATTGTGTGTGTGTGTGTGTGTGTGTGTTTCTAGCTACTGTAGTATTTTCTCCTTGGTTTGAGAGACCTGGAATTTGTCTATAATAGTCCTGGGATTTAAAAATTTTGGATTTCACTTCTCATATAATATAATATAAATGAGAATTTCTTACTCTCTCTTCATTTTGTTCTGGGCCAGAACACTGCTCTACCACTTCTTCTGTTTGTGGTGCTGCTACAGTATTTGCATTCGTTCTTCTGTGGCCTTTTGGAGAGTGTTTGGCAGGCTTTGTATATTTCTTTGCCATATTGGCCTGATCTCTTTAATATTCCCAATTCAGTTTTGGGGACCCATAGACTCCTCAACCATCACTTCCCTGCTCCTCCCTAGCCATGTGTCTCTTGGGGGTATATTCTTATATTATTATGGAAAAGGACAATCATATTTGAAGAAAAGTTTTCTAACATCTTTAAGATCAATATTGATTTGGT
The DNA here is from genome assembly GCF_016433145.1 of Gracilinanus agilis. Classification (NCBI taxonomy): domain Eukaryota; kingdom Metazoa; phylum Chordata; class Mammalia; order Didelphimorphia; family Didelphidae; genus Gracilinanus; species Gracilinanus agilis. The sequence goes on along the minus strand of NC_058134.1, from coordinate 135,996,973 downwards.
CAGTAGTCAAATTATTATCTTCGATTGTTATGACAAAACAATAATAAACTGTTTTAAAATTTTAACAGTTCCCTTCCCTTGCAATCTGTATTTCAACCAGCTTGTCTTGATATTAGCTAATTCTCCCCACCCCAATGTTGGAATATACTTTTTAATTTCTACTTCTTAAACCTCTAAAGACTTGGCTCAGGTGTACTGCAAAGGGTGAGAGTTTAGTTTCCTGATTGCCCACTTTAATTCCTTCAATTTCTTTTTCTTTCCTTATTGCTAAAGCTAGCATTTCTACTACAATATTAAATAATAGTGATGATAATGTGCATCATTGCTTTACTTTTGATTTTATGGGGAAGACTTTTAACTTGTCTCAATTGCAGATGATGCTTGTTGAAGGCTTTAGGTAGATGCTACTTATCATTTTAAGGAATGATCAATTTATTCCTATGCTTTCTATTGTTTTATTTTTTAAACCCTTACCTTCCATCTTAGAATCAATATGGTTGTATTAGAATTGGTTCTAAGGCAGAAGTGTGGTAAGGGTTAGGCAATGGGGATTAAATTGTTTGCCTAGAGCAGTGGTTCCCAAACTTTTTTGGCTTACTGCCCCCTTTCCAGAAAAAAATATTACTTAGCACCCCTGGAAATTAATTAAAAAATTTAATAGCAATTAATAGGAAAGATAAATGCACCTATAGCCATCACCGCCCCCCTGGATCGCTGCAGCACCCACCAGGGGGGTGGTGGCACCCACTTTGGGAATCACTGGCCTAGAGTCACACAGCTAGGAAGTGTCTGAGGCCAGATTTGAACATAGGACCTCCTATCTCTAGACTTGGCTCTCAATCCACTGAACCACTAGCTGCCCCTTCTAGTGTTTTTAATAGGCCTCCTGCTGTCTGTTCCCTTCTGATTCCCCTGCCCTAGATTTTCTTTGCCTTCCTTTCAAGTTCTTCTCTAGATAAAAGTTGCCTCTGTCTCCTTTTTGATTCTTTCACTCCTATCTTCATTTTGTGGTGCTAGTTTAAGATTGATTGGAGAGGATTCTCATGGTGGTTTTAAGCTTCCCTGCTTTCTACTCCACCATCTTGTCTCCCAACTATAGACTTTTTGATGAAAAAGGAGATATCATTCAAAGAGGTGGCTTATAAAAAAAAATCAAAAAGGAAGCAGTGAGAACTAAGGGAATGCCAGCAAGGATTCATTCAAGAATAGATTAACAACAAGGAACTCAAAATAATTGAAGTGGTTTTAGGCTTGCCTTTTGTGTACAGACACCTGTTCACAAAATTTCTTGACCTTTTACATGCCAGTTTCATACTCAAGATTAGAATGAAATGAAAAAAAGTCAGAGAATATTCAGCATAATAGAAACGAATGAATGAATTTTTAAAAGTGTTTATTAAGTTCTTACTATATATCAGAAGCTGTGCCAAGAGCTGGGAGTATATATTTTATTGTTTTATTTTTTAAAACTGGACTTTGATTTTACTGGTGCTCATTGTGTAAGAAAGACAGGTTCTATTCTCTAGGAATTTCAATTCACATGGGGGAAGACAACACATAGAGGGAAGCTAGTACTCAAAATGAGAGAGAGGGGAGTTGGCCAAAGATACATGTGGTAGTGGAGGTTTGAAGCTAGAGTGGTATGGTGTCCAGGCAAGGTAAAGGTGAAAGTTCACTTATACATAGACCAAATTCCAAGGATTGGACTGCAAGAACTTGTGGCATAAAGAAGAGAATAGAAGATCAGACTTTCAAAAGGAGGGGAGGGGAGAAATTTTTAAAAGTTTACTTAACGAAAGAATAGAAAAGATATTCAGCAAGAATATAACCTTGATTCAGGTAGATAAAACTTCATTAAGTGGTATGGGTGTATTGACTTACTGGGCAATGGGACTTCACTTAAAAGAGTGAAGGGCACTTTCTCTTTATGAGTTGGGCTTAATAAACCTTAAACTAGGAAATCTAAGTCAAATGCGCAAGTCCAAGGCTCTTGGGCCAATCAAATCTTTACCTTTTGTGGAAAAAAAATAGCTAGTTCCACCTACATGTCAAGGAATGTAACACACATATATGCCATCTCTATCACAAATAAGAGTAAAAAAATAAAAGCTCAAATGTCTAAAGTTTTTTTTATACAGAGCAGACCAGAATTTTATTTCAATTGTATAGAGATTGTTATGTAATAATAACTACCAAGAGTAAATGTAAATTTTAGCAATGACAGTAAATTGCTCCATAACAAATGTTTAAAAATTCTTACAAAGTATAAACAAAAAATATTTACATTAAAAGTGCTCTAGTAGCATTTTCACAATTTTGATCTTTTGTATGTAGTATGAAATGATCAAATATGAATTCTGTTTTGTAACTTTGAATTATGTTATTTTATTATAGGACACCTTTGCACCTGGCTTGTGCTAATGGATATCCAGATGTTGTGTCCCTCTTGGTGGAGAGAAAATGCAAATTAAATATCCGTGATAATGAAAATAGATCTCCTTTGATTAAGGTATGTATGACATGTTCAGCTATGAAATGGCACCTATTTAGATTAAAACTTTAAATCTTTAGAATACAAAATTAAGTTTCAGGACTCACGGTCTCTTCATGTTGTATTGACAGGCAGTACAATCCCAACATGAAGAATGTGCAACTATTCTTCTAGAAAATAAAGCAGAACCCAATATTGTGGATATCAACAAAAATACTGCACTTCACTATGCTGTTTGTGGGCATAATGTATCATTAGTGATTAAACTACTTGAACACAAAGCCAACACCGAAGCACAAAATAAGGTACCTTTCATTAGGGGGAAAAAAAAAAGATTGTGAATCCTTTTTTTAAAAAAAAATCCTTACTTTTAAATCATATTGTTACATTGATTTAGAGGCAGATTAGACCTTATGGGAAAATTCGTCTATTTCTCTCATATAACATGAGAAAAGTGAAGATCAGAGAACTTGCCTAAGGTTACACAGCTAGTAAGAAACAGCAAAATATGAATCCTGATTCTCTCATTCCAAATATTGGGCTCTATCTACTATACAACATAACTCTTCTGTTAAATAAAATATAATGGTATTAATTACCAACTGTTAGCTTCTGTCAGTAATCTTTATAAAGTGTTTATTATACATATTGAATTCATTCATTTAGAGAAACTTTTCTTATACTAATTCTTGAACTGCTTGATTGTGTTCTCTACCTATAGTATTTGAGGACAATAGAATACCAAAAAATGGAAACCTTATATTTAAATAATTATTTTAACTTTCATTTATTCTTAAGTCTTTTTGCCTATTAAAATCGGATTTTAAACCTGATTTCCAAACAGCAAATATAGCTAGAACTTGAGAATTATTCTGAGACCTATGCCAAATAAAACATTAATTATAAATTACTAGATTGTGAAATCATAGAAGGAGCATTACCTACAAGATAGTGAGTTGGTCTTCTAGCCAGGAGGAGATAGGTTTAAATTCTCATTTGGAATAAATACTGGCTGGTGATCTTGGGCAATTTCCTTAACTTCCCAGGCATCTAGGCACCTTTGCAAGAGTAAAAGTTATAGAGAAAACAGTTTTATGTGTCACTTAAAAAAATTAGTGTCCAGGACTAAAATTATCTTTAAAAATTATTTTTCTATTGGTTTTACATATACAAAGCCCACGTATCTTAATTTTAAGGATATATAATGTCAGCCTCCTCTCATAATTCAAAAGATCTCTGATTTAAGCCACCTCCTTCCACCAAAAGAAAGTACAACTCTAGTCCACTTTTACTATATTTCATTCTTGTGTTTGTTGGTATCTGTGGCCAATCATTTTGTCACCTTATGCCTAACCTTTTGGTGAAGAGCTTCTCCTCATTCAGGCTGATCTCTGAACAATGGACACATGTATTTTCTCTCTCCAATGTGGTAGCACTTGCTATGGTTTATGTTTCTCTAGTAAAGCTAGAATTATAGCTAAGGTAGAACAGCAAAGGCTTTTATCCGGGGCATCAAAATTTGCAAGGTATGGATAATGCACGAACTCCTTCATCATGAAGAAATGGAGAATGATTAATTAGTTAGTGGGAATAATTAACTAGGAAAATAGAAAGCTATTAGACAGTACATACTTCTCTCTCTCTCTCTCACATCCCAGGCAAGCTTCTCCCCTGTCTAATCCTACCTTGCTCCTTCCACTCAGCAGCAGCTTCACTAGGATATTGAGATCTTGTGCTATTCTAGACTCTTGGAGGTCCCTGAGGGTCTTCTAGGGCTTGTGTTCTGAGCTTTAGAATCTCTCTCCCCTCTCTCTCCTCGTCAACTTTGTCTTATGGCCAAGATACTCTAGCACCCCTCTCTGAGATTCTGGAACATTTTCACAGTGAGACTCAGGAAGTTGTGCTCTGCAGAATGATTACCTGATCTTGAATGAACCTCCCTTCCCAGTTCTGAATGTCTTTTCTCTGCTATGGCCAAGCAAACTGTTAGCTGAATTAGAAAGTGTCTGATTGCATTGCAGGGGACCATTAAGAGGGGACCATCATCCCTTGTCAGACCCAATCCATTAGAGTGACATTTGATTCAAACTTCTGTGGAGGCTTTATGGCATCATGCCATTTCTCATGAACTGTTTTTCCATGATTTGGCAGGATGGGCACACACCACTTTTACTTGCTATTACTGAAAATAATCCAGAAATGGTGGCCATTCTTCTGAAGAAAGGAGCAGATGTGAATGCTGCAGATAAGTTTCAGAGGTAATTTTGTTAAACTTAAATAAGGTGGTTGGGCACCTTGAATGTAATTTTTTCCTTCTTCCATGATGTGAACAGTTTTCTTTGGGCAACAAATCACCAATGTTAATTTCTTCATCCTGCTTTCTCCACCAGCTTTAGATCTTGCTCATTTGCTAGTACTCTTTCTATTTTCTCCAAATAAAGAGGGAGGAAAAAAAAGAAAAGAAGAGGAAAAGAAAGAGAAGACAAATTTTGTTTTTGTTTTTCTATACAGAATTATTTAAAAATGCTAAAAGTGATGTTATATTTCTTATTTCAGAACAGCCCTTATGCTTGCTGTTGGTGGTGAACCCACTGGTATAGTGAGTCTTCTTCTACAGTATGATGTTGACCTCTCTCGTCAAGATATTTATGGGATGACAGCTGAAGGATATGCTTCTTGTAGTGGTTATTCTATGTAAGTATGCTACTGCTTCAACCTCCTAATCATCTTTTATAATCTTATTTATAGCTAATTATAATTTAATCTTTTGTAATTTACTATTCATATTTTATAGATTTTAACTAAATTTTGTGTTCGCTAATCTTGAATGAATATTAAATTTTCCTAGGATACACATCTAATGTTGAAAATGCCATCAATTCAGTAGGAATTATAGGCACTAAAACATAAAGTCTACAAAATTAGAGATAGCCATTTTCTATACTACACTGTATAATAATTAATATTGGTAAAGAAAGCTCAGGTGGAAATTTTAGGGGCAGCTGGGTTAGTATCATTAGCAACCAATGATGCTATGTTTGGTGTTCCATAGAACTGATTGGCTGCATTATCAGCTTGCCTTAAATATTTTGGCAGTTGCCTAGGCTTAAAAATCTTTGAGTGGTCTTAGAATTTACTTTTAAGGAATTCACTTTCAGAAAACTGAATTTAAGAAATTAATTCATTGTAGAATTAATTTTAACTCCTCTTTGGTATGAAAGCTAACTTTCAGCAGAGATAGATTATGATCATGTTTTAAATGCTAATTACATTGATATAATGCTTTATGATTTGCAAAACGATTTTTTTACCTCCACACACAATTCAGCACTCTTAGGTATCTTGGTAAATATCCCTTTTAAAGTAATGAATTCTTGAAAAATTAACCTCACCAATGAAATTAGAGAAAGAATGAAAATAGAGAGGGCCAGCATGGTATAATAAGGATAGAGAACAGGACTTGGAGTCAGGAATACTTGGGTTTCAGCCTTCTTTCTAATACATATTTGGATGTAAAGCCTGGGAAAGTTGCTTTATACTCCAGGAAATTCTCTAAGACTATAAGTGGCAGAGTAGATGTTGATCTCTTTGGTAATAAGTAAAAGTAGCTAACATTTATGTAGTATCAACTATATATTAGGCACTGTGCTAAGTACCTACAATTATTATCTCATTTGATTCTTCCATTAACCATGGGAGATGGGTGTTATTATCTTCATTTTGCAGTTGAGGAAACTGAGGCTAAGTGATTTGCCCAGATTCATACAGCTAGCAAGGGATTTAAATTCATGTCTTCCTGACTCCCAGCCCAACACTCTACTCATTGTGCCACCTCTCTGGTACAAATAGAGACTATTTAATTATTACTCTCTTCATGAACTCCTTCCCAGATCTGTCAGGCTTGAATGACCTTTGTGTTTCATAAATTACTTTGATTGTACATTCCTTATACACACATGATATATCATAGTTATGTATATATGTCATGCATTCTTACTGGATTGGAAGTTTCATGAAGGCAGGACCACAACCTTTTACTTCCTTTAGTCTAACACATTATTCTGTACAAAGTAAGTACTTTTAAGTGTCTGTGGATTTGGCATAGACAAAGCTCTTCCATATCTTCTTCTCTCCTCCCTCTTTATTTTTCACCTCTTTTCTCCTCCCCTAGAAATTGGTAGGACTTGTGATATTTATAGAAGATTAGAGTTTCTGAGGGAGCTTTTAATTTGAGAATTAGACAGTATTAATTATTAATTTGTATGAAGGTCAACATTCTTATAAATTTTTTTGTCTTTATGAATAGTCATTATGAACTAATTTCTCAATATAAAAATCAGAGGAACCGTAAGAAACTGATTTTCCCTGAAATTAGCTGCCCAGAGAGGATTTCTGCTGTTCAGTTTTCTTAAGTGTGTCTACCACAATTAAAGGAGGTAAGTTTTTTAGGAAATGAAATTGGGTTTTACATTACCATGTGTTTTTGAAATTACATTTCCTCTTCCTCTGTGTTTTTAAGGTATGAAAAAGCTGGTCCTTTTTGCACTATCCTATCATTTTAAGGAAAAGACCTCAAAATCATTGCTGATGAAATTTTCAGTTATCTGAAAACAATGTAAAGATACAGTATATCAGATTATTTTCTTAACTTTTCAATTTTTAAATTATCATTAGTAGTCTGTGTCTTAAGAGATGGTTTTATGAGTTCCTAGGACCATAAAACTCCATTCTCTCTTGTTAGTCAATCTCTGACTTCAAGTCTCTCTAAATTGAACAATATTTGTTCTTTGACTATTGGGCCTATAGTCAGTCTCTCCCACTTGCCTAGTTTTCACTTGCCCCAGAGCAAGGCCAATTACTTCAGTTGCTGATGAAGTTTAAGAGTGAGAATCCACTGGAAATACATTGTTTAACTTTGAAATTTTCAAGGTGTGTTCACAGATATTATTCATTTGCATATTTAATCACCTAACATTTATTGATGCTTTTTATATTGTTCTGTTTAGTAGTTGCTATTTCCTATGATATCACATATTCATGGATTACCATAGCCAAAGAATTATTTCCCTAATAGACAGATACTTCTTTTTTTTTTTGAAGGACTGATTTAAAGGGAGTACAGATGTAAATCCTATATATAAGAGTTCTTCTTTCACATTTTCTAAGATTTTTCTTAACCTAAAAGAATTTTCCAAGTATTCGTGACTAAGTGCCAAGAAAATAGGAGAAAGATATTAAGTTAAATTTTTTTCTTTATTTAGTAATCTACTTGAGTTTCTTAAGCTTTTTTTTGTGAAGATTAAAATGCACAAAAAGTTCCTTTGTTTTTACATTAAGAAGTTTCTGTACATAAATCATTAGAACATTAAATAACCTAACTGTATTCTCAGTTTACAACACATCAGTGATGCCAAAAGCATTATTTCTCCCTAATTATCTATATGTTTATGTTTATATGTACATATATAAATATATCAATGGCTTGGCAATGATTTCTCTGCTTTTTTATGTTAGTTATATCTTTCAATACTTGTATTTTGGATGCATGCAAATTTGCTTTTAAGGAAAGGTGATAATTTAAATATTTATAAATAACAACATGGAGATGAAAATGGGAAAAATCATGGGTTAAGTGGCAATAAAAAACTGGATAATTTAAAAAATCTTGACATTTTAAATATCCCTTGAAACAAAATTAAGTTCTCAAATGTTGTTTATAAATTATGAATATTTTTGCTTGTTTCCAATATTTCAGTTTGTATATTTATGTTTTTAAAATGTCACAAATAACATGTGAATGTTTCAGGCTCAAGAAAACTATCCTGAAGATGGCAGAACTGTTGAAGAATAAAAATAACTTTTCTGTCATATTTAAAGTCTGCAGATAGTATTATTTTTTAAAAGTAAAACTTGGAGTTCATACTCTGACCTTGTTGTGACTAGGAAGGCAATTGTTTTGCTTTATTCTCTTAGCTTGCATAGGACTACCTGATAAAGCAGTTTTCAAAGCCTGGTCATATTACTGACTTTGGTTCATTATGCAAAAGCTTCTGATTAGCTTCCATCAGGAACTGTCTCTGAAAGTTCAGATACCCTAAGTGCCCTGCTTTAGTCTGGAGTGCTCAGGTTTTTAGTAAATCTTTTAGGAAGTTCCTCTATATAAAGAAAGACAGCTTCATATCTTCAGTTGTTTTAGGCACTTAATAATAGTAACTTTTTGTTTTCTTTAGCTTGGAGAAAGGAATGTATTTGGCTTTCAGTAGAACTTTAACTGTTTGAATTTTTGCATTCTTTTTGTGCCATTTTAACTTTTTAAATTTATTTACATTCTAGTATTTTATCTTAAAATTCTAGTAAGTGAAGAGGAAGCACAAAAGCAGAAAGGTCAATTCTTCTAGGTGGCCAACATCACAAACACGAGAAATTAGGTGCTATTTTTTTCTCCTGTGTAGTGCCACTGAAGTCCTTTTAGTTTCTTTAAATAAATTTTGCTTTCCAGACACAGAGGGACCCCTAGTTTCTTAAAGGGCTGTTGTATTATCTTGTCTGTCTCCTGACTCTTATTAGGTTAGGGGTAGGGATAAAGTCGGACAATTAAGTGGTACAATGGATTCAGTGCTGGGCCTGCAACAACTTCTTTTTGTGTGTCCAAATCTGGCCTCAGACACTTACTGGTTTGCCTCAGTTCTTCAAAATTTGTAAAATGACTGGGAGAAGGAATGATAAAACACATTAGTATTTTTATAAAAAAAAAACGGGATCATAAAGAATCAGGCATGCCTGAACACCAAAAAAGGATAAGTATGAGGTAGTTGTGTTTGTCTTTAAAAATCTATTGGAAGTTTTTTTATGTTTAATTTGGATTCTAGCTAAATGATTTCCCTGTAAATTGAACATAGTATGGAATTATCAAAAGGGCCAAGAAAAAGATGCCATTCTCTGTTATCTATATCTGATTTATCTACCTTATGATGAGTTAGAAGCCAGTGAAAAAATGGAATTTCATGGGAAGACTCTAAGGAGGCACAGGAAATCGAAAGACAAGCTTGGCCTGAAAACCTGATCAGAAGAAGCAAGGAATATTCACTGAAGGAAATTCTATCATATCATTCAGTTACTTAGTCAACACACATTTATTAATTATTTGCTATACATGATTCTGGGACTAAGTAGCTTTCAAAAATTAGGGACCTTTACATTTCTAACAGCAGAACCAGTTAGGCCTTGTAGAGCACCCTGAAAAGTTTGTAGGGTATCTCTCACTGGTGGTGTTCCTTCTACTGTTACTTACTCTATCAGGTAGCACCTCAATTCCATTATTTAGTTTTTACAAAGGTACATATTTATTGTCTGGAGTCTAGAAGGTGACTCCTGAGGGTCAATTCTTATTCCTTTTGGTATCCTGTTGGGGCTGGCTATAAAAAAATATAGTCTGTAGTCTAACTCCTAGACTTCTATGGCTCATTTTCCTGATCTCCAGAGTGTTCTCCTTCTTTTTAAAAGGAAAAGTAAAAATACAGAGGTCATGGACCAAGCTCCTTCCCAGAGCCATGTATCTTCAGAGAGAGAGAACATCCCAAGGCCTTTACCTTTATAGTTGTCTTTTGACAGATACTAGGGGTGAAGAACTTAGAACCCTGAGATGAAAAGCTTGAGGCGAAGCTAATTTACCCTTTGTGAAGAAGCCCCAAGTTTCAGTTATGGAACCAATTAAAAAGTGGCTCTCCTAACCATATGATTAGTGACCTGTAACCAGTTAAAGAATGTCTACACGTGTTCCCCAGTCTCTGAAAGGCACTTCCCGTACATCCTCAGAACTATCTTAGAAGCAGACTTCCCAGAATCTCCTAGTGAAGAAGTTGCATTGGCTGAGCAAACTGAGAGCATCTCTGCAGGTTACCTGACCCTTATACTGATAAGGTGCTGATTTGTTTTGGTAGAGTGACTTTTCACCTCCAGGAATTCCCTATGCCAATGAAATCACATTTCTAGTCCTTATCCTAACACCAACCATTCGTAAAGAATTGGTACACACCGGAGAGTTAGTTAGAACTGTTATATAACAGATAGTCACAAGTTAGGAACAAGTAGTTCTCTAAAGAGATGAAAATCAACACCCACAAAAAAGGTTTACAGTCTCTAATAATCATAGAAATCCAAATAAAAATAACTCTTAAGATGCCATCAAATTAGAGATACCCATAAAATTGGAGACAGTAAAATACAACACAATTCATTTTGGTGTGGCTGTGGTACTGGAGGAATTATAGCTTGATGCCACATTTTCAGAAAACAATATGGAATAATTCAATGAGTGCTCAGTTATATAAATACATCCTTTCTTTCAGTTGTCCCACTGCTGGGTTGTGTACCTTGTTGGAACTGATTGACAGGAAGCAAAAAGCAATGACAAGAAAATATTCTTAGAAACATTATTTGTAAGAGCTAAAGAGCAAAAGGAAAAATAAAACCCCAAACTGGAAATAAATTTAGTGTGTGATAATGAATAAAAATATAGTATAAATATATAATGAAATATTAATTATTTTATCACAATAACAAATGGGAAGAGTTCCTTAAAATGTGGTTAAGTTGGATCTTGCTCTCTGAATTGTTGCCTTTTCAATTTTTTCCCTTTGATTTCTATCTAAAACTTGAAATAATATCAATTGGAACCCTTATGAGGGTTTGGGTTGGTAAAATTAATCATGTTTATCAATTTTTCTGAATTTTTTATTTTCTCAACTTTTATGTTATGAAATTATTTAGCAGAACAATTTTAATGTGAATTTGGTCAAGTGGTGTTTATTATAGTAGGATGCAAATAATTTTGCTATGATTCTATTGGGGAACAGTTAGTCATTTTGAGGATAAATTAGTTATCAGTGGCATAATTTGATGAAAAATCACTAAGAGAGAAAAAATTCTGATCTATGAAAAGGTAGTGCATGCATGCATATTGAAACTCGATGCTATTTTTCACATTGGATTTCTAGAAGCATCAAAGAGGGGCTATAAAATTAGAGAATTTGGGCATTCCTCTGTGATTTGTGTATCTGCATCTAGGCTGCATCAAATATTTATAAAGGGATGATAGAAAGAAATTAAGTCTGTTCTATGGAGAAAAGTGGTTTTATTTCTGTTAATTACAATAATAGTGTGTGGTGCTTGTGGAAAGAGTATGAAAATGGAGGTTAAAATAGGAATGGATCCTGCCTCTACCACTCATGGAAGACCAAAGGCACAACAGGACACAGAAATGAACTCTCCAAATCATATGCTCAAAGGGCTTTAAAGCTTGTATGCCCTTTGATCCAGCAGTACCACAACTGGGTTTGTTCCTGTAATAGAAAATAGACTTTAAAAGTAGGAGAGCAGATTTAGTAGGCAGGCTAAGAAAGGGAAAAACCTTGGCTGTCAGCCATGGACATTCTGAATGGAATGCAGGCAAAGAGAGAGGAGAGAGAAAACTGTCATTGCTGGTGTGTAAGGGGTTTGGAGCAGAGGTCCAGCCAGCTGTGACTCCATGAGCTTGGGATCTTTGGGATTGGAGAAACTTGAAGACAACATCTGTCAAGACAACCCTTAGTAGTGGATAGTGTCTGCTTTCTGGTGGACAGCTTACAGACATTTTCCCCTACCTGGTATCTCTTGGATTATTTGCTGTGCAAGAAGTTGGTTCCTGGAATCCTGAAGCTGTCAAGGAAGTGACCTGGACCATTTGTGAGAAACCCCAATATCCAGCTCTCTCCCTTTAGTCCTTAGCCAAGGCTGTCAGCTTGACTGAAGTTAGGTTGACAGAGAAACTTCTCCTTAGAACTCCAGTTCTTGTCAGTTAGATATTCCTAGTTACAGATATACCTCTCCCATTCTCCTGACCCTAATAATACAATTAAACTGTTTTATTTCCCTTCCTTTTTGTTTTCCTCTTATCTCAAAGAACTCATAAAGTGTAAGTTGTTAATCTTTGTGTTATTCCCAGGTAGTTGATAAAGACCAGTAGTGAAGGGTTATCAGATTTACTCTGCCTCTGATACCCTATCCATCTTTGTGAGTTTGATCTGTGAATGGCAGTTGCTCAAACACTTGCTGGTTTCTCATTGATTAACCCATATTTATATATTCTTTCAGATATCCCAAAGATATAATAATGAAAAATATTTGTACAAAAATATTCATTGCCATACTCTTTGTGGTGGCAAATATTTTGGAAAATGAGGGGGTGTCTCTCGATTGGGGAAATGGTCAAACAAATTGTGGTATATGGTGGTGATGGAATATTATTGTGCTATAAGGAATAATGATCTGGAGGGATTTCTATATGAACTAGAAGAACCTCAATGAACTGATGCAGTGAAATGAGCAGAACCAAGAGAACATTGTACACAGAAAGTGAAACATTGTGGAACTATCCAATGTAATGGACTTCACTACTAGTAGCAATGCAATAATCCAGGACACTCCTGAAGGACTAATGAGAAAGAATGCTAACCACATTGAAAGAACTATGGGAGTAGAAATGTAAAAGAAAAACATATGACTTATGACTTATCACTCATATATGTGGGTATATGAATTGGGGTTTTGGCTTTAAAAAGATTGCTCTATAGCAAAAATGAATAATATGGAAATAGATATCAAGTGATAACATTTGTACAACCCAGTAGAATTGTTTGTTGACTCTTTGAGTGGGGAGATGAGAGGGGAGGGAAAGAAAATGAATCATAAAACATGGAAAAATGCTTAAAAATAAAATTTGCAGAATCTCTAATTTGATAAGTGCTTTGTTCAGATTGACTGAAAGCTGTCTTTTCCTACAGAGAAAACAGAGTAGACTTATGACTATTTACTATTGTTTGAGTTGACAACAGTTTTATTTTCTTATGTAAGTTACAGATAATAATTCTCATATCTTACTTTTAATGATGTCCCTTCAAATTCTACTTATGCAGTGAATAGAAAAGAATAATCTCTCTTGGAAAAAAAATCTTTGGGAGAGTTTGGAGTATAAGCAGGGATATGGAATTAATTGAAATGAAACTAAAACAGGGTTTAATTTGTGTTTTTTTTTCAGCTTTTTTTGTGAAGAGACAGGAACTAGAGATGAGAGGAAAGATATTCATTTGTAGCCAATGTAGGCTCTGGATATCCTTATCCTAACTCTCACACTCATTGAAAAGTCCCAGAGGCAGGCAGACTACATCTTCCTCTCAAAGTTTTAAGGATGATCCTTAGGCATCAAGGGTGTTTCTATGATTCCATTGGCTCAATTCATGAAGTCTGCTTCCCTTCTCACCCATTTTCAGTTGATAATCAACTTAATAAGTTACTCTTTTAATTAGTTTTCAGAAAAGTCATTTCTAAGGCAGTGAGAAATTGATCAGAAATATCCTGTCAAAAGTAAGTGACACTCTCAGTATATACCGAACCCAGGAGAAAGTAGGCTTAAGCTTAGAGAAAAAGTGGGGAAAAGGATAACTCATAGCTCATGGTTTTGAGAAATCTTTTTCTCTCATTTATGGGGTGCTTAAGAAGTTCCCCATAGGCATTTTGAATCTCTTTGCTGGGTTCCTTGTAGAGCTACAAGTCCAGTCTATTCTTGGTTCCTCTTGCCATTTGATCCAGTATGCTATTTAGGACACTGATGGGACTTAATGCTGTCCTGGGGATATGATGATGGGACAGTGATAGAAATGGAGATTCAAAAATTTTTAGACATTTTGAATCTGGCAGGGTCCTTGCCTAGTCATGAAGTTGGGTGGTGATGGTGGTGGGTGTGGTGATGAGAAAAGATGACTAAACTGAGGCCTCTTCAGCAATATGTTGGAAAGTCACATTCTCCAATTACTCTTCTCAGTTCCCTTAATTTATAAATGACCCCTGGGATGTGATCAAATTTTCTCAATTATCCAAATATGATTTTTAGGCAACATCAATAGCCTTTTAGTCCTTTTTCTAAGATCTATTCAGATTTATTGATAGGGATATGTTTTCACCTAGTTAAGATATCAAAGCTAATGTATAGTCACATGAAAAAAATACTCTAAATCACACTTGATTAGAGAAATGCAAATTAAAACCACTGAGGTACCACCTCACACCTGCCATATTGGCTAATATGACAGAAAAGGAAAATGATAAATGTTGAAGGGGATATGGGAAAATTGGAACATACACTGTTGGTGGAGGTGCTATCTGATCCAGCTATTCTGGAGAGCAATTTAGAAATATGCTCAAAGTACGCAAACTAAAACCCTTTGATCTATCTATCATTAAGAGGTCTATATCCCACTGAGATAAAAAAGGTAAAGGACATATTGGTGCAAAAATATTTATTGCAGCTCTTTTTGTGGTAGTAAAGAATTGCAAATTGAGGGTTTGCCCATCAATTTATGGCTGAACAAGTTGTGGTACACGGTACTGATATAATACTATTGTGCTATAAGAAATGACAAGATGATTTCAGAAAAATCTGGAAAGACATGAATGCAAAGTAAAGTGAGCAGAACCAGAAGAACGTTATACGCAGTGACACCAACATTTCTTGAACAACTGTAAATGACCCAGTTATTCTCAACAATGTAGTGATTCAAGACAATCCCATAGAATTGTCATGAAAAATTATATTGGCCCTCCAAGAAAGAACTGATAAGTGTCAGAATGCAGACTGAAATATGTTTCATTTTTTATTTGAGATCTCTAATACAAAATGACTAATGGAAATGTTTCACATGATTGTACATGTAAAATCTATATAAAATTCATTACTGTCTTAGTGGGGAGAGGTTGTAAGGGTCAGAAGAAAGAGAATTTTGAACTCAAAACTTTAAAAAAGGAATGTTAAAATTATTTTTATAGTTAATAAAGAAAAATATATTTAAAAGATATCAAAGCTAAAATGGGGTAGGATTCTTTTATCCTCATATTTACCTGCTGATGCATTAGTTATGACTTTACTTGGCATGGTATCATTTTTCTTTATGAAGTACCATAGAAAATTTTTCTGAAGAAAATACTTCTTTTCAAGCTCAGACACTATAAAATCAGGCCTATGGCTTGGCCTTTAGTTAGGTTTATCAAATTCCTTTTATGTTGAAATAATGGATCTCACAAAGGAGTCAAATGGGTAGTAGAAGCAATCTTACACTTTCTGTTGGCTTCCACCTCCTTTATAGACTGGCCACTCATCTCTTCATGGAAGCCCATGAATTGAATAACTGACTTCTGCCTATCGTAGGGTCATATTTCAAGAGTGAGAGAATAGAGGTGGAGAGAGTGGGAATAGTAATTTGATCTATATATTTGCTTGACCCCTCAAAGCAAGATGAGAATTAGAATATGTTAGGAACCTTTTGGGGTGTGATTCTGGAGATATAGTTCAAAGAGCACTGGTGTTGGAGTCAAAAGACTTGCATTCAGATCCTGACTCTGCTGCTTATTATCCCTGAACCTCAGCAATCTCATCAGTAAGATGAGGGGATGACAATAGATAGACTCTGAGGTCCTTGCCAGACCTACTTCTATGAATCTAAGATAGTCAGTTGGCTTGGTGGTTAGAGCACAGACTTGAAGTCAGGAAAAACTGATTCAGAGTCTTGTTTTAGACCTCTAACAGCCTTGAGAACCTTCAAAACTCTGCAGTTTCTGAGAGCAGCTCCAATTATGGTTACTGATTTTAGACCCTGAGGTAAGACAAAGAGCTTCAAAAAATAGCTTACCCAGCAGGAAGGGATAATGGGATTTCCTCTAACTCTCACCTTTTAAGTTCCAGAGTTCAACTAGCAACAGGTCCATACTGAGAGGCAATGGTTGTCCCTCTGAGGACTGTAAAATCAGAGCTTATGGTGTTCCAAAGAGCTACCTCATTCAGTTTGACCCAGTTTAACACTTCTGCATCTTGCTTGATACATCCCTACTGTTTTGAGGACAAGCCTGCTGTTCTCATAGGGATCAACACATGATGTAGCAATTGGTTGACTAGTGATATATGTTCTAGAAGCAGTAGCAGAAGCAATACTCTTTAAGAGTACACTTGGCAGTCATATTCTTACACAGCATATTGACAAGGCAAACATTCTTCATATGCACTGATAGAGTAAGTAGGGTTTATGACATGATATAGAGACCAACATGCTGGATCTAGGGCCAAGAAAATTTGGATTCAAATATTGCCTCTGTAAAGTCATTCAATTACTATCTCTCTGGACCTGTTTCATCTTCTAGGGATAATATCTATCATGCCTACATACAGGGATGTTGCTGGAATCCTAATAAGATCATAGGTTTATTATAGACATAGAGTTAAAAGGCAAAGGCAATCTATTTCAACCCTCTTATAGAGAGCCAGCTCTATATACCAGGGATTTTCTGAGTGGCCTAAGGTGGCTTTGGATGATAAAGGGCAAAAGGGATTGAGAGCAATGGCCAGTGGTTAGACTCAAAGTTACTTCAAAGTGCCAAGGAGTCCCATGTTTATTATATGCTTATTTTACACAAAAGAACACACAGAAGCTTTGCAGTTGTGCAGAAATTACAAATTATGTCATGTCAAAATTCAAAAGAGCCTTAGTGGCTCAAGGCGAAAATAAGTCAGGAATAGAACAAGGTCAAGGCTGAATAGAGGCTGTAACCTCCATCTTCTGCGGCCACTAGGAGAATCTACCAGAGATTAATTCTGATCAGATGCTCTGGAGAAACGCACCTCTGAGACTTTCCTTCTTAATACAACTGAGAACAATTTCAAGTTAAGAAAACAATCCTTGACACCTGGACATTGTCCTGAGCCTGAGGAGATGGCTGATTCTTGACCACTGGTTACCACAATAGAAGCACAACCCTAACCCTCTCCCATTCAGATACAACTTCAGGTAAATTAGTAGCAGCATAGCAGGTAGAGGCTGACACAAATTACAGAAGGGTTTGTTTGTTGGGGGCTTATCTGCCTTTTACCAGATTTATCTTTATAGAGTCTCTTGATCTGCTTAATGGAACCAAACATCTCTGTGGAACACAGTTCCAGAAAACCTGGCTTAGATATTCCTCTGCTTTAAGGCAAGGTGCTCTGTATCAGTTGATGTCTTTAAACTCTATTTTCCCATTTCAGTTTACAAAGCCATCTTAAAGAATTTGCCCCCTCTATTCCTAAGTAAGAAAGCTGGGTATGTTTCATTTCCTGAATAATTTCTTTCCTTACCCTTTCCTTCTTGTAGTCCATACCTAATGCTCCAACATGAAGCCTTTTCTGAGTTCCTCACTTTAACAAATGTTCTATCTGAAATTTTTAAAGTTTGCTTTTTTACAGTTACATGATTAACTTTGTATATCTTTTGAATTTGTTTAACCTTTGTGCGCATTGTATCCCATAATGTACTGTAAGCTCCTCTAGATGTAGGAGTATTTTGTTCTGTTTTTGCATCTTTAGCACCTACCTAGCTCATAACAGATGCTTAATAAATGCTCTTTGACAAGAACTCATTCCTTATTATTATTATAACTTTATAAATATATAAGCACAAAATATAAAAAACATTTTGAGTTGATGTTGAGTTTGAAAAAGGGGCTATGAAGTATGAAAGGAACATACCAAAAGCTATTAGAAATAAAAAAGCTTCTGAGGTCTTATTTTTCCCCTCTCAAGAAGCATTTGGATAATTTAAAATACATCATTATCAGCTAATGATGTTGGTAAGACCTTACTATA
Source organism: Gracilinanus agilis (assembly GCF_016433145.1). Lineage (NCBI taxonomy): Eukaryota > Metazoa > Chordata > Mammalia > Didelphimorphia > Didelphidae > Gracilinanus > Gracilinanus agilis. The sequence continues at coordinate 135,978,782 of NC_058134.1, read as the reverse complement.
ATGGGCAGGTAATGAGGTGCTGCTTGAATATCACAAAATAGGGGGTTGTTCTCCATATACTTATTATGTATAATTATTATATATTTTATAATTATTCTGTAGATCATTTAATATTTAATTGTTCAGAAACTCCTTTCCCCAGTAATGATTTTTCCATGTTCAATCCTAGATTAGCTATGCAAGATAGAGACCTCTCTTGTTTTGTGAAATAACCTTGAAAAGTTGTATCATATTGCATTTTATGAAGTGAATCATAATTTTGAATTGCTGAGAGAAATTTAAATGAAACAAGATGCATTGTTTTGTGAAACAAATAACTTCTTCACTGATTTATTTTTTGGTTTGTGTTCCTGCTCATCAGAATTTCTGAGAACTACATGACTCACTGAGGTTTTTAAAAAATATTTGCCTTTTATGTCCACAATTAACTGCTTTGAATGCTAAGGCCATAGTTTTATGAATGATCAATTAGGTGACATAATTAAAATAATATTTTAATAATTTAAAACAGAATTTATTAAAATAAAATATTATTCTTATAAAATAAATTTTGAGTGTTATTTAAAATATATATGTTTTCCTGATTTCCTTTATTTTTATTTTTCTTATATGCACATGGAATGATCTCAGATTTAAGGTCAAGTTACTATTTCATCTATTACATATTAGGTTTCCTCATGACTTCCCCTTTTGTATTAAATAATAACATATTTCACCCCCCCAAACCTTTATTTTCATTGTACAATTAAGTTTGAATATGCTGATATTTTAAAATTGATATACATGTAATATGATATATGCTAATATAATCCAATATGTATATTTATACTTGGTATATATAAATATTATATATTATAAAATGTTATATTTTATATATAATTCTTTTAAATATACTTGCTTAATAATAACAGTACGTAAGACAGAACTGCATAATAGATAAAAAGCCAAATTTGGTGTAAAAAATACCAGGTCTTGGGGCATCTATCTGGCTCACTGGAGAGGGAGCCAGGTCTGGAGACAGGAGGTTCTGGGTTCGAATTTCACCGCAGACACTTCCTAACTTTGATCCTGAGAAAATTACTTAACCTCAATTGCCTAAACCTCACTACTATTCTGCTTTGGAACCAATACTATGTTAGATTCTAAGATAAAAGGAGAGTCAAAAAAGAAAAGAAAAGGTAAAAAAGGAGCATGGCTCACATTCTGCCTCCAAGCTGTATTGATTTTGTGAACAAGGCAAACTTCTAAGACTGTAATTTGCAGAGAATTAGTCAGACCTTTCCTCACAGGGAGTTCCTTACATATATGAAAACCATAGCTCTGATAAAAAGAAATAGCTATCCTGATGCACTGATACCTTATTATGTAATCGAGTCTTCAAAGTCCCTGATTGATTGATGGCTTTTGAGTGCTACACCATACAAAAGACAAAGTATTCTGTACAATAATGAACTCTGCTAAATACTTTATACCAATTCTGCCTTAGTCACCACAGAGGGAATGACAAGGTTTCATTGTAACAGTAATGATAATAATTAATAAAGCAGATGAGATCAGTTATGTTATTAGAAATTTTTAATTCCAGGTCTAATTTTCCAGTTCTCTGCTTCTCCATCTTCATGACCCATTGCCTATTCTAAGACTATTTCATTGCTCATTAAACCCTCCACCAGAAGTTAATGTGGGATACTAATTAGTAATTCTAGTTAAAAAAAAGTTTTACATGGGGAGGATGTAAAACTACTAGTTAAAATAAAAATTGGAAATTATCTATTAACCAGGAAATTTTTCAACATACTTACCTATCCTCCTTCCCCTAATTAGAATTGGATGTAGTTATTTTATTTTGGAAAAATAAAAAAGTGTATTTAAAATATATTTATTATATATTAGAAAAAATTTATTTCAGTGTATATGAGACCTCTCTTTTTATCATTGACCTCCTTGGTACATTCCTAGCAATAGGTCACTTGGATCAAAAGGTCACTTCTTAGCATTTAAGATTTCTTTTCAGAATTGTTGGACCAATTTACAGCTCTACTGATAATACAATAGGATGGCAAAATCCCTCCAAGCTTTACTATTTTCATATTTTATCATATTTGCCAATTTTATAGATGTGAGATGAAACTTTTAGGGTTGTTTTGACTTTCATTTATCTTATTACTGAGCTGGAACAATCTTTCAAAAGATTGTCAACAGCAATATTTTTGATAAACCTTTACCTTCCATCTTAGAATTGCTAGAATTTTCAAAACCTCTGTTTTTGAAAGGAAAGAGGGGATACAAGTTAGGTTAAATCAACACAGAACCAATACTATGTATTGTTTTTAAGGCAGAAGAATGGTAAGGGCCAGGCAACAGGGGTTAAGTGACTTGCCCAGGATTGAATAGCTAGACCATCTGAGGTCACATTTGAAACCAAGACTTCCTGTCTCTAGGCTGAACTCTCAATCCACTGAGCCACCTAGTTGTTGCCAGTGATTTTTTTTGAGAAATGTGTTAATATACTTTTGACCACTTAGCCATTGTGGAAATGAATCTTAGTTTTATATATTGGGTTACTTATTTACTAGGTGAGTGTTGTAAGAATAAGGCATTCTTTTTCCTATCCCTTATCCCTTATCCTTACAGTGTTTAAGAAAATTGAATTGATTTCTTCTCAGATGCCTAGTGACAAGAATCATACCTTATATCCCATCCTCTATTCTGATTTGGTTTAGATTGAGGCCATAGTGTAGGACACCGAAAGAGAAAGACTTTGTGAACTAGATTACTGCATTGGAGGTGAAGACAAATTTGAGTCAAGAAAGCACTAGGAGACAGGCTTTGGGAGGCTGTGGGTCAATGGCTCTGCAACTCTGGAAGAGAGAGATAGAGTAGAAGCTTAGTTTGCCAGGTCAGGGGATCCTCTGGCAACTGTTCCTTTTGTTTATTGCAGGAATTCAATCAAGTTACCAATAAAAGAATGAAGGGAAAGAGGGTTGCCAGCAATGGGGATTACTATTAGGTTTTGGTTCTCACAAGCAAGTGCAGGGAGGCAGAAGTATCAAGGTTGGGATTATTGATAGTATGGAGGATAGTTTAAGAAGCAAATATCTGTCAGCAGAGGTGTAGTATTCAGAAGTAGTGAATCACTGTTATGAATTTGATAATGTAAATCCCCATTGTGTACCCCAAATTTTGTTGTGGTAGTAGCTCTCCTTTCCAAACATGGCCATCACTGATAAAAATGGCTTGAGGAACTTAAGCATAGATCTGTTTATTTAACAGACCTACTCGGGAATGCCTGATTCATCCCTTTTCTCAGGGATGAATCCTTTAGGGAACACATTGTAAAAAGAAAAAAAAAATCCAGAAGGTACTTTGGACAGTTCCGCCGTTTACCATTTTAGGTTTTATTCTTAGATTGTTATGTGTTTATACTTATTCCTGAGGCCCTCCGCTAAAGAAATGTAAGGATTTTGGTCCTCTGCAGATGGTGATCATTATCTCTTTTGTAAACACGTCTTGCTTTCTTTGAACATTCATAGGAAATGCCTACAATTCTACGTGAATCATCTTTTCCATCCTCTGGTTCTTCGTGTAGCTCTTTGCCATCTAGTGGTCAAATTTAAAATTACACTTAAACTTACAAATTGAGAAATCGGTGGCATTTTCGAAAACTTGAAAAGACTGGGATTTTCCAGGGGTTAGGTGACTTTATTGCACATTTCTCACTCATGAGAGCTTTTCAAAATAATTCTGCCCCCATAAAAACCCTGATCTATCTCTGTCTCTGTCTCTCTATATACTCTTTCTCTCTTGACTCTGCAGATCTGATCTTAGAGACACATTTAAATGATATAATAGTTATGATGTAGTAATGTCTGTGAACAAAAGCTGATATTTATATAGTACTTCAAGATTTTGAAAGTGTGTTATTGTTTTTGTCAGATATGTAATTCTCTCCCCCCCCCCAAGAGCTTGTGGAGTAGTTATTATTCTTGATTTCTTTAAGGGATGCAGAAATCTGGGGCCAGAGAAATTGAGACATTTTTTGGGTCACACAGCAATTAAAGCGCTAAGGCAGAATTTGAACCCATGTCTTCTTCATTGTTAAGTTCTATACTAGCTCAATATTCATAGACTTTAGTAATTAGTAATTAGTAATCATTTAGTTACATAAGTATTATATTATCTAATTTGTTTGGTTTCTTTCTCTAGTATACATCACAGCTCTAACACATCTCCTCTTCCTATGTGATGTTTCTCTTTCAGTAACTTTGTAGAAAAATCAGCTACATTACCATCATCTTTGTTTCTCTTGACTTTTTATTGAAGTCTCTGTTGTCTGTTCCAAACCTTCTCCTTTCTCTTCAAGCCTTCTATGCTACCATCCCCTGTCCTTTTTCAAAAGATGACCTCAACTCCTATTGAGATGATTTATCATGAATTGCTCCCATTCCACATTTTAAAACCTTACTACTACTTCTTACATTCTCTTTTTGTTTTCTAGTCTCCAAGGACAAAGTCATTTCAGTCAAAGTCAACCTCTCTACTCATACGTACATACATACCCCTTTTTTTTTCTTCACTGGGAATTCAGTTAAACCCTCTGTCCCTCTTTCACCTTCTACCTCTTCCTGTATGGTGTATGCTGGTCATTTCCTTGATGCCTAAAATATATATCAGTGCCTCTGCCATCTGCTAAATGTCTTCATTAGACAAGCTCAAAATCCTGTACATCTATTTTTTTCACTGACTAATTCCTAGAAAGAAGAATCTACATTTATTCTCTTTGCTTTTGCACAGCTAACTTTTGACTACTGATTTTTTTGTTCCACTGACCTTTGTGTCTAGTTTCATATCATACCACTCTATTCAAATTGCTTTCTCAACAGGTGCCAATGATTTCTTAACTGCTAATTCTGATGACCATTTCTCATGTTCCTCGCTACTTGTTGTGGAGGCCAGCTCTACAAACAGCTTGTGGGTCCTCCAACCATAGTAAGAGAAATTGGCTGGGATTATAGGAGGATCAACCTCCATAGGCTTACAGATCAGACTCCCAGACATTCTCTTGCTAGGCAGTTTATTGATTTGGAGTGCACAATTTATAGGGAATTTGACATAGGCTAAAGGGTTAGGTAAGTCTTTTGAAGGAACAATGATTGGCAGTGATTTACAAGATGGAAACAATGGGTGTAGATTGCCTTAGTAGCTCTAAGCAGTGTTTTCTAGAGTATAATAAATCATAGGTAACATGTCAATTCAACATGCCAATGTATGACCCAGTTTTATATAGAATACTGTATGTTCTTCTTACAATACGCTTGCTTATTATTTTCTTGGAAGGACATCTAGTATTTTGGGGAGAGGGAAATGTTTGTCTTACTGCTTCTAATTTAATGGTTACCCAGAGGCCTTACAATCTGGGGTGCACTGGACTTGTTTCCACAGCCTTGCTGAATGGAAAGCCCCTGACTTCCGAACTACCCAGAAGTTTTACATCCTTGGGTGCATTGAGCTTGGGAGCCCCTAATCTTTTTGTGCTGCTCCCACAACTCATGACACTGCTCTCATCTTTTTCCTAGAAATTCTCTCCTTGCTTGGTTTCTGTTTTATAACCAAGAATGTTCCTAATTCTCCTTCTAGTCTGAACACTTGTTTTAGGCCTTCATTTTTGGTTCATCATCCAGCTCCTATTCCCTAAGACACTGACCTGGACTCTCTTCTTTTCTCTATTTTCTCTACATTGATGGCTTTATGAAATCCCCAGATTTCCATAGCTATGTAGAAAACATGGAAATCTGCATTTTGACCCCTAATATTTCACTATTCTTCACTTTAAATGTATTTTTAAAATAATATCTTCATTTTTGTTTTAAAAACTACTATCTTTGCAGTCATTCAAATTCATAACCGTGGAGTTATCTTTGAGTTTTCTTTTCCCTTCATTCTCATACCTCTCATATATAGTCTATTGTCAAGCTTTATATATTTTACTTCCACAACATATCTTGTACTGTATCCTTTATTCCACTCAGCCAGTCATGACCCTAATTTTTAGACATCTAGTCTACTGTAATAGTTCACTAATAGTGTCATAGTAATTGTAGTAATAAAGTAAAAAAATCCAGCTCATTGTTTAAGGCTTTCTGCATTTTGGTCCCAACCTCCCTTTCCAGTTTTGTTTCACATTACTCTGTACTTTTTATGCTATTTTCTAGCAAAATGGTATTATTATTAACTATTTCCCAGCTATGACATTCCTCTGGCCATCCCAATGATCTATCTCAGGCATTCTGTTGTTGCCTGGAATGTTCTCTCTTCTCTCCAATTTTTAGAATTTTCATTTTCATTCAAAATTCAGTTTTGGTGCCACCTTTTCTATGAAATCTTTCTAGGCTCTTCCCCTTATTAATGATCCCTTTCTCCTAAAATTACTTTCAATTTACTTTTATGCACAAATGGCATGCACCTATAATAGAAGGTAATCTCATCAAGACAATTTCAGTTTTGTCTTTATTTATCTCTATGGTAGTTCCTTGAATATAGAAGGGTCTTTAAAATGCTTGTTGAATTACATTGAATAGATTGAGATCATTCTGTTTTCAATTTTCAAAGGACATCCTCAAGGATAATGGTGAACACCTAAAGGAAGTAAACATTTTTCTGTTTTGCTCCCTATTGAATCAACACATCTGCCACAAAATACTATCTAATTTTAGCATAAGAACTGAGCATACTATATTTTGGGAGAAACTCAACTATTTTTTTGAGTCAAATACTTTAAAAATTGACAAAAATAACAAAGTGGGTCCTTTTATAGAGTTTCTTGCTTAGTCATTTTTCAGATGTATCTGACTCTTTGTGGCCACATTTGGAGATTTCTTGGAAAAGATACAGTAGTAGTTTGCCATTTCCTTCTCCAGCTCATTTTACAGATGAAGAACTGAGGCAAACAAGGTGAAGTGACTTGTCCAGGATCACTCAGTTTGTGTCTGAGACAGGATTTGAAGTCATGAAGATGAGTCTTCCTGATTCCAAGCCCAGTGCTCTATGAACTACATCACCTCCTTGAATCATCATCATCATCATCATCATCATCATCATCATCATCATCATAAAAGAGACAGTCTGCTTTATAACTTGTTAAAACCTACCCCTTTCCTTATGATGTATCCATTCAGCATGCCTTGTATAGCATGCATAGGCTATTCTTACAGTTCATGAAGATAAGGAATCTTATATGTGAATCTATAGTTGAATTTTTGAATACTAAAAATTTTGAATATATTTTTTTACTAAAAGTTATTTTCAATTCTTTTGGAATCTTCCATTCTTCGAATCTTCCAAAAAAGCTCTGTGAATATTGGCAAGTCATTTAATCTTGTTTGCCTCAGTTCATCTGTAAAATAAGCTGGAGAAGGAAATGGCAAACCACTCTAGAATTTTTACCCAAAATGGGGTCATGAAAAGTTGTACACAACTGAAAAATGACTGAACAAGAACAACCTTTTAAAAAGAATTCACTTTGTTATTTTTATTAATTTTTAAAAGTGTGTGACTCAAAATAAAATACTTAAGATTCTCCTGCAACATGGTATGCCCGATTCTCATGCTAAAATCAGGTAAGATTCTGTGATAGATGCAATTACTCACTACAACAGATCCATCAGTACTTTCACAATTTTATTACTTTAATTAACTTAATTAATTGTGAAAATTATTCATAATGGATTTCTTCTTTATGTATTTGGTCAGAGCTAACGGTTTTTTTCTAGTTTTATCTTTTCAGCTACCATTGCCATTCCCTCACATTGTAAAAAAGGGTATTGAGGAGGTAAAGTCCAAATGTTGTGGTTCCATTATCAAAACTAATGAGAAAAAAATTACTACAAAAGGTCAGATCTGTCCCATTTCACATCTATTTATTGTTCAATCAGTTCAGTTTATAAATGGTCTTGAGAACTGTCAGTTTATTTGCATATTAAGTGCTCTATTCTAATTTCTTCTTCAACTGCTTTTCATTGTTTTATGAGTTTTTTTGTCATCTTTTATCATTCAGCACTACACACAGTCCTGACACAGTGTTTAATAAATTCTTTAAAAAAAACACCTTACTTTCCATCTTATCATCAATAATGTGTATTGTTTTCAAGACAGAAGTGGTAAGGAATAGGCAGTAGGGGTTAAATGACTTGCCAAGGGTCACACAGCTAGAAAGTGTCTGAGGTCAGATTTAACCCAGTACCTCCCATCTCTGGCTCTGGCTCTTAATCCATTGAACCCTATAGTTTTCCCCCAAGTGCTGAATAAATTCTTGTTATTGATTTGTTAACTACCCAGAAAATCTCACAAATGTATTTCTAACCTTCTGTTGTCCTCCCTTTCTCTTCAATATCTCTGATTGGCAAGGAAATCAAATATTTGCTTGATAAGACAATTTCCAGACTTTGTCACTGTGATGGCTATCTTAGAAATCAAGATATGAGATTGAGAAGATAAGCATAATAGTACAATATTGGTATAATTATAAATTAGTTCAACTATTTTGAAAAGTAATTTTGGAATATACAAATAAAATGACTGTACTGTCCATACTCTTTGATCAAGAGGTTACCATACTAGGATCATTGATGAGAATGAAATTTACATATACAACAAAATATTTATAGCAGTATTTTTGTGCTAGAAAATAACTAGAGAATAACTAAACAAACTGGTACATGAATGCAGTAGAATATTTATTTGCATTGCAAGAAATTATAAATATGACAAAAATAGAGAAGCATGGAAATATTTTCATGATCTGATACAGAGTGAAACAGTCAAGAAAACAATATATACACTAACTACAATAATTTAAATGGAACCATAAGCAAAAATAATCAAAATGAGTGTTGTAATATTTCACATAATAAATCTGGCCTCAAAGAAGAGTTATGATGATACTCTCACTTCACTCATTTTCAGAGTGGGAGGTTCATAATTGTGTAACTTTGCATGTTTCTAGACTTATTTGATATAGTGACATTTGCCGATTTTTTCTTCATCCTGTTTTTCTTTAAACATAGTATTTGTTATATCGGATAGCTCTGGAGGTACAGGAGAAGATGCTGAGAAAAAATCTGGTACTATATAAAAGCAAAATATATTGCTAAAATTACTTTAAAAAGAAATCAAATTAGCATCTATATCTTTACTTTTACCCATTTTTCAATATTTGACTATTTATATCCCTTTGTTGGAGCTGATGTAATTGCACACTATCTTTCCCAATCTTCTTGCTTTAAAAAAATATTTATATTGATCCTGACTTTAGCTCTAGCTAATACATGACTAGAATACATATAGATAGCACATTCATAAATTACTCCACTGGAAACCAATGATTTCTTATCTTTTAATATGTTGGTATCTTTTTTGCGATTATTAAAGAGTATTTATCTTATTTGGTGTCTTCCTACTTTCTTAATGAAAATATTTGTGTTATATAAAGGCATAGGACTCCTGAGTAGTCACTCTAGTCACTTTCAATTCTTGATTCTTAATTATAGTTTCACACAGTTTGTGTCACATTTCCTCCATGCTAATTTTCTTTTGACATTAACCAGTATCATGTTAGTGGATCTTTTTGAATTCTTCAACAAATTTCTGTATTCTTTTATTTTATACAACATGCATTTGCATATGAACTGTAATTATCTCTGTGGGTTCTCCTGAAGAATGAACTTTGTAAACATTAGCACTTTACAGTGCCAAATAAATGTGAGGAGGTAGAGTCTAAATCTGACATGAATATGTTATCATTATTATCTTCATAGTAACCTGTTTGCTTCATTCATTGTGGGTATTAGAAGACCAAATGTCCAAATGAAATGAAGTTTCTTTTTCGGTTTTGTATCCATAATGAAATTAATTTTCTTAGTTTCTCTAAGAAGACCTGTGAATTATCCTTCCATTTAGTTTCAACTTGTTTGTCTCTTCTGGCTTCATTTAAAGCAATAATTTCAATATGAGTATAGTTCATTTTCCCCAATCATCTAAACTCTCCAAAGAGTACCAGCTGTTATGAGGAAACTCTAATGGGTTATTTTAATATTACTAGGTTTAGAGAAAGGGGAGAAAGAGGACTGACTGGACAGGGATAACAGACTGGACTAACAAACTGGGGAAACACAAACCCCACCAAAGAACAAGGAATAGGAGATTATAGATTGGCAGTTGATACCAACTGCCACCACAGATCCACCTAGCCTGGGAGTCTGTGAAACTAACAAGTGAGTAGACTGGAACCAAAGATTTATAAAGGCAGGTTTAAAGATGATGGGAGAGGTAACACTTAACCTAAAACACTAAGGATCAAACTCAAGGTTAAAAATTGAAAATCTGGGAAATCCCTACACTGTACCAAGCAGGCAGCTGAGACACAAGGGACAAATGGGATCTCACAGATGTGATCTGATAGTCTTGATCTGATGTAGTCCAAGTATACTTCAAGAGCACAGGAAGCAGCCAAATAACTCTTCAGAGGAAATCAGGGAGATTGACTTTGCTTGTCCACCAAGCAAGTCATAAATCTCAACCTCTACTCCTTGATCCTGGCAGTTGTAAGGTCGCAGGTGTTGCTTTGAGATACCCAAATTCCACAGGTCTCTCAGGTCAGTGGCTTCTCAAAACTCCTTCAAACCCCAACTGCCCTTTTGAGAGAGTCCCCTGTGTTCCAGCTGGACTCTCAGCTCCTGCCTGTCTTTCTAAACTTCCAAAATGCTTCAAACCCATTTCCCTCTTACACAGCTCAGGTGCCATTGAACAAAGAAGACAATTGAAGAATACCAAGAGTTAAATGTTTATAGATATTCCCAGGAACTATGATTCTATAGATCCTTGACAACTTTCTCTTATATGCTGATGAATCTCTTAAGGAAGGAGCAGAGACATGCAAGCGATTGTGTACTGTCTGTTTTATTTGTGATCAGAGCCCTCAGATTTATCACAAAACATCCATTTGCTGGTCATCAGTTTTCCTGAACCCATACTTGAGGCTTTTCTTGCTTAGTAGATCCTGCCTGTTTCATGACTTGAAAAGGCTACAATAGGAATTTTGTGGCATTTTTGTATATGTTTGTGATGTATTTATGAATAATAAATGGCTATTAGTGGGGTGATGAAATGATAGTATTTCAATTGCATAGTATGTAGGTTGGGAAGAGTGTATGGGACAGTGGAAATGATATTAAAAGATGTATGTGTTTGTGTCTGTGTGAAGGAGAGAGAGACATAGACAGACAGAGACAGAGAGAGGGAGAGATAGAAGGGGAGAGACATTTAGATAGAGGTATACAGAAGTTATAGTAAGAACAGAAATGAGAGGAAAAGCAAAATTCCTCTCATTAACTATATAATGACTACATGCCACTCCTTTTAATCCTTGTTCCAGTAATCTACCACTTCCTGTTCTTAAAGCTTAAAAATAGTAATTCTAATGAGGCAAGAAGTTCAGAATATTTTAGTAATAATACTGAAAAGAATTTGCAAGGAATTCAGAACTTATTAAATTCAGGAATCCAGGATTTACTTAAAGGAATTCAGGAATTACTAAAAATCCCATTTTATTTATTTTTTCAATTGCACCTTATGTTTAAGCATAATAAGACTCACTTTTAACATATTCAGATGAGCAAGAGGTGGTGGTAGTATGGTATAGGAACAAGATGGTTGGAAAGGAAATGGGAACCCTGACTAGCTGTATGACCTTCAGTCCCTCTTTCTCCCTTTGTAAAGGAATTATACTTGATTAGTTCTGAAAATCCCATTCCAACCCTCAAGATCCATACCATTTTTATATAGATTGTTTGCCTTTTGAATGTATATAGACTATTACCTATGCTGATAAGCATATAGAATCAAGACATCTTTGAGTTATAAAATAAACTTCAACAATTCTAAAATCATTCTTCATCTATACTGTACAAGCATTAGTATTCCACAGAAAACTAATGATTTATTTTTAAAAAACACTTTGACATTACTTGAAAATAAAAGAACTATTGATTCTCCTGTCAATGATTAAATTTCCCCTCTCTGACCTTACATAGTATTTTGTTCATATCTTTCTTACACATTTGTCAAGTATTATTTTGTATTGTGAGTTTGCTCTACTCATCATCTTCCATCACAGCTTACAAATGATTGTGTATTCCAAAATGATATTGCTCTTGCCAGGAAGGAGAAACATTTACTAATTATGGTTGTTTCTGTTCTTTTTTGGCTTTGTTGTAGGGACTGTCTTATACCGGTCAAAGTTTTCAGTCACCCAAGGTGCACAACCTTGGTGTCACTTACACTGTTCACTTGCCTTTGTGCCAAAGTGCATAAGTTCCATCAGGCCCTATAATGATAGAAAACATTATAGAAACCTGATGATAAACTTTCTATAAATCTAGCTAATTTTGGAAAATCTGTCACCAAATCTTGTTTCTCCCTTAACATTATCTCTTGTTCATATTCCCATCTTCTTCATATAGGGCCACATCGCTTGACTCTTGGAATACTAGAGTAGCCTTCTAATTGATTTGCCTGCCTCAGGTCACTACCTTCTTCATGTCCTCCATTCTACTGCCAAAGTGATCTTCTAAATCACAGGTCTGTCCATGCTACAATAAACAATACAATAATGGCACATAGTAAGTGCTATATATAAATGTTAGCTATTATCATTATTATCATCATTATTATTATAAATGTTTCACAAAATTTCTTTGAAAAGCCTTGTTTGGAAAGACTGTGACAATAGAATCCTCCTATCCACAGAAGTATATAGTGGGGTTTAAAAAAGCTTATAAGCTTACACTCACATCAGAGTATTTTGCTGGACTATTAAACAATTTGTGTTTCTACAGAAAAGAAAATAATAAACCTTTTTCAGGTATTTCTTTTTCTGGGCAATGAATTTTAAAGAAACTTGCCCAGTGTCACATAGTTAGGAAGTGTCTGAAGCCAGATTTGAAACTAGATCCTCTCCACTCTAGTCCTGGAACTCTATAAATTCGAGACACCTAACTGCCCTAGAACCAGTATTTTTAGTGACTTTTTTCCATTTTCCATTTATCATAGTTGTATATATCTTATTTCTTTTTCTCTTTAAAATATTTAATATTTTATTTTTCCTCAATTACATGTAATAACAATTTTAACATGCGTTTTTTTTTGAAAATTTGAAGGGAAGGCTATCTTTCCCTTGCTTCCCTCTCTGAGATGGTAAGCAATTTGATCTGGGTTATTCACATATGATCATGCAAATCAGCACATATCCTATTTCAAGGATCTCTGTAGCATGTCTGATGCTAGATTAAGATGGCAGAGATATTTTTTTTTGGATTATGGGATTCTCAACATGCTATTCTTTGCAGATAGTATTGTTTTAGTTATATTACATCTGGGAACATTATAAGACCTCACTAACATTATTTGGCATCATTAGGGGAAATAATATCCACTCAATAGATTAACAATAAATATTGACATAATTTTATATATACATATATAACTTTTTATCAAATGATTCCTTCTCTAATGGGAAGAAAGAGGGGGGAATTAACTGGGTATTTTAATAAAACAAACAAATGAAGAAATTTAAATTAAAAATACAGAATAACTATATAGATGAAGCAAACATTTTTAATTATACTCAATAGTCTGAAGGTCAATTTATTGATTTTTCCCATCAAAAATATTTGGCTGAGATTGGCAATTCCTCAATTATTAGTGGTATCTTTCACTTGAAATGACTTTGCATAATTTTCTTTGGGCACTGTGACTAAGGGAGTAGCAAGGGCAAGCACATTTGAGGAGTACATATCCTAAGTCCTTGATGTAAAGGGCTGGAGGGAAAGGGTTTAAAGAGGAACTGTAGTTGAAAGTAAAGAGTGAGGTTGAAGAAAGGTTACCCTACTCGTTTTAACATCTGCCTCTCTCCTCTTCAAATGCTTTGGCAGAACCATGTGAACAAGGTAGTTTATGTTTCTTACTTCCCTCTTTTTAAAGAAACAGAAGCAAAAGTAAAATCACATTCCTGAAGGCAAGAGAAAAAGGGATCATGGAACAGAACTATACTTGTCTCAATGAAATAGAAAGGTATATTTAGCCTGAAGAAAAGAAAACTATTTGAAGTACTTTTATCTATCGAACCGGTGTTTGGTGTGTACTCAACACTCATTACACTCCACGTGTACCAAACACCTGTTACATGTGGAAGAGAGATTAGATTTTTTTCCCACTCAGTTCCAGAAAACAGAACTAAGAACAATGGAAGTAAGTTAAAAAGAGACAAAATAAAGGTTAATGTCAGAAAAAAATAAAACCGTTCCTAAAAATTAGACCAGTATATAGGTACAATGGGCTGCCTTGAGAAGAGGTGGGTTCACATTGACTCATTTGGTACATTATAGTGAAGATTTTTTAGAATAAAGATTGGACTAGATGAATACTAATTTTTTCCATCTCTCAGATTCAGTGATTCTGTGGATGTGAAATTACCCCTAATTCTACCATTTATCCCTGCCACTTTTGGAAGTGACCAACAAATTCCCAATTTCTCAAGTTTCACTCCCTGCACCAATAGAAAATTCTCTGAAAAAGATTTATTAATGTAAAAGTTCTATGGTGCTTCATTTTACAAATCTGACTCAGAGAGATTAAGTGACTTGTCCAAAGTTATGTAGGTAAAAAGAGGAAAGAGGTAGGAGTATCAACTTGCTTTATTTCTACCAAAATTATTAAAGCTTTCATGCAGTATATCCTTGCAAATAACATTAAATTATAGAATGAAAAGGAAAACCCAGCAAGCTAGGAGTCTGGGCTTTGAGATTAGAATAATGCTGTTACAATCATACTATATGAGCTACTAAGGTTCAAAAAATGCAGTAAGACTTTTGTGACATCTCATAGATATATAGATTAATTAATTTGTTTATTTATCCATTCATTTATCTAAAAATTCATTCATTCTTCCATTTATCTATTTATTCATTTATTTACTTGATTATCTATCTGAACATATTTCTACAGTAGAAAGTAGCTTCTTAAGGGCAGGGGTTATTATTTTTTCTTTCTCTCTTTGAATCCTCTGGACCATTCAGAGAATTCATGTATACCTGTTACTTAATAATTGGTTTTTTTTTGGAATAGGTAAAATGGAGATGGTTAATGAATTGGCCCCAAATGGAATTGAAAGAGAATCAACCAAAAGGTTTTGGAAAATTGCACAGCTTTCACTGAGGCTTACCTCATTAATGTCACAGCCTCCCACCTTTTGAACACCATTCCTTTCTTTCTATATGTCTTCAAATCCTGAAATGTCATAATTTAATGGTGTAAGCTCCTAATGGGTAGAGATTGTCTTTCTTTCTCTTAATGTAGTCCGGTGCCTTGTGCAAAACAAAATCTCAGGATATATTTGTTTATCTGAACTGAATCAAAATTGTAAGTGACTCCAAAGTGTGGTAGAAATAAACTATATCATATTATCAATACATGCAAATACATGAGAGACAAACAAATCACTGTGTGTATCATTGTGTAATATCATTGAGTATGTGTATGTTTCTAAAATGAGGTCAGTTAATCACATAGTGAGAATGAGGGATAACTGATGGATAGACTAAGTGTGACCCTAGTATCCACAAAATAGGAAAAGACTAAGAAGAGTCTTTATTGCACTGTATATATCTTTCATGGAAGATTTATGAAAGGATGTGAATAAGAATTCTCCAGAAAGAAAAGGCAAAGAGAGTCCTGATTCATAATGATGGAAGAACATCCATAGTGATGAGATTATTAATCTGTCCAAATATTGAAACTTTCTTTTAATTATAGGTTTTGGGATAGGTATCATACCTAAGTGTACTAAAGATTTATGATTTTGTTATTATGGATACTTCCTTTACCTATGTGGATAGCAGCCTCTCTTTTCTGTATGGTCTTTTGGAGTTGCTATAGCCAATACATTTATTTTGCTGCAGTCAATCTGGTGATGAGATTTTCCAAAATTAGCTAGATTTATAGAAAGTTTATCATCAGGTTTCTATAATGTTTTCTATCATTATAGGGCCTGATGGAACTTATGCACCTTGGCACAACCTTCAACACCCCAAGTTTACTTCCAACCCATGATTAGGACTCAATGATGTGTACTTTTGTCTTTTTCTATACTGCAAATGCTATGAGAGCAGAAATAGTCTTCAGTTTATTTTGTACCTCTTCTCTTCATCTAAACATAGTGGTCTAGACTCTAGACTTAATAAACACTTAATAAATGCTTTTTGAATCTAATTATGTCAATTTTGAATTGTCAAAGGCCTACAGGTATAGGATAGAGAACCAGGGGATTTGGAGAATTAAAATCTGACCTCAAACACCTATCTCTCTGACTCTTGGCAAGTCACTTAAACACTGTTTGTTTCCATTTTTTCAACTGTTAAATGGGATAATAATAGAATTTATCTCTAAGGGATATTGTGAATATCAACAAGATAATAATTGTAAAGTATTTAGAACAACAATGGCACATAGTAAGTGCTATATATAAATGTTAGCTATTATCATTATTATCATCATTATTATTATAAATGTTTCACAAAATTTCTTTGAAAAGCCTTGTTTGGAAAGATTGTGACAATAGAATCCTCCTATCCACAGAAGTATATAGTGGGGTTTAAAAAAGCTTATAAGCTTACACTCACATCAGAGTATTTTGCTGGACTATTAAACAATTTGTGTTTCTACAGAAAAGAAAATAATAAACCTTTTTCAGGTATTTCCCATAAGCAATACATGTGTTATTGCTCTTATCTAGCCTCAGGAAAAAAAAAAACTTAGAGAAATTAATTAAAATTGCTTCAGATCCATTCTGTGCTATGGTGCTATGAAGTCAATGCCATAATTCCCTAAGTGCCTCTGGCATAGTATTGCTTTCCATTGCTTCATTGTATAAAAAAGGAGAGTATTGTTTAGAAAGAGTCATGAGGCAGGTGGCTAAAATATCTTCCAATCCTACTACTCCATCCTGACTGCCCCAAATAAGTAGCTTTCGCTGCAACCTGTTATAGGTACATGGGAACAAGATGAGTTTAATGATACTCCAAGCATCTGTTTTTCAGTAAGTAACACAAGAGCAAAAATCACATCAAGAAAACTGAGCTCAGCTGTTATCGCAAGTTAAATTAATTTATTTTCACTTGGAGATATAAAAATGATTTAAAAATACAAAATAGCAATTTTTGGAACTTAAGACACAGTAAACTTTTGCTGACTGACTTATCCCTTCTACATTGTCTTCATTGTAAAATCATATTGAATTCTGGAGCAAAATATTTTCCTTTTATTAAATTATTTTTAAATGAATAAATGATTATGTTCTTTTATTCTTACCTTCGAATTCACTGAAAAAGAGAAAGAAAAGAAAGAAAGCACTTAAATATGCAATCAAGCAAAATAAAATCCCACTTTGGTGTCTGAAAAATATTTCTCATTTTGCATATTTAGTCTATCTCTGTTGGGACATAGATTATATTCTTCATTGAAGATCCCCTGGAATCTTATAATTATTCATTCTTAAATCATTAAAAGCTATTTGCTTTCTAGAATATCCAAATATCTAGTGTACTAAATTTGTAATATTTATATATTTTGAGGAATAATTATGTATTTTCAAAATGATTATAACATGTTAATATGCAGGTTAATGGATAGAAGATTTTGAATCCGGTGACCTGGGTTCAAATGCTGTTTTTGACCTTTATTTGCTTTGTGTAGCCTTGGACAAGACATTTAATCTCTCGTGTGTTTCTTCTTTAAAAAAGGCATATGCACAATATGAACTAATGGGGTTTTGAGAGGCTCAAATAGGATAATATAAAAAGTACTTTGCAAATTTTAATGTATTCTATAAAAGTCATCTGATGTTATCAACCATACATCAACTATAATTCTGTGATCATTTAGACAGTGTTTAATTACAGGTTTTAGTAAGGGGAAGCACTAACTAAGACTTTAGTCCAGTTTAAGAATTTAAAATTTAGGTTTTATGCTAAATATGAAATTTCTAAAGTAATATTGTGATTGCTGATTTAAAAAAATTAACTCTTAAGTCATGCGTCTGTTAGCTACTCTTAACAACTTAGTTTAATAGAGATATAGTAAAAGAGAGAAATGTAGGAAGTAGAAAGTATTGTATATACCCTATAATTTCTGTCCAAAAAAGTTCAGCTTACCACCTGGCTAGGGCTCTCAAGTCTAGATCTCCTTGTGGAGTTGTGGTAGTCTCTTAAGCCAGGAGTCCTGGTGGTCTCTTCAGTCAAGGTTCCACCAACACAGCCTCCTCCTGGAAAGGAAAACCTCTCTGGAACCAATCTCTCCAGAAGCCAGGAAAGGAAGGCCAGTTACTCACCCAGCAAGCTGATGCAGGATCCAGGGAAAATGTCTCCTCCTTCAGTCCAGCTCACCAATGCAGAGTCTCTAAAGACTAACTCCAAAGGAGAAGAAGTTCAAAGGAGAAGTTCTTTGGACAGGAAGTTCAGGACTTTTTATAGTCCTTTTTTCCTTGTCACTTCCTGTCCCTTCTCCATTTCATGGGAACCAATGAATTTGCCTAGCACTGCCCAGGGGCAGGGCAGTGGCCCCTGGAGTTGTCACCCACCCATTCTAGCAAGTGACTTGTAAACTCTCATACTTAGCAACTGGTAAGGTACTAAGTAAGGGTACTTAAGTTTTTGATTTAATTATCTAAAAATAGGCAAGGGGAGAGTTTATCCTATCTTCACACCAGCTTTGGAATATAAAGATGCATAAGTATATATTCATATATAATTCTAGAAATGTAAGCACATGTTCACAGTTTTCTGGGTGTTAATGCTGTATTTAATCAAGGCAGAGCATATTAGTTAAAACTTACAAATGACTAACCTTCATAATGGGGCTAAATCAACAAATTTACTAAATGTTTTTCTTTGCAAATATTATATATAAGACATTTCTGTGGTTCCTTCTGAGTACTGAATGAGATATCAGAACATCTAGGTTTTAATTCAAACTCTCTTATCATCTACTGATTTGATTTTAGATCAATTTTACAATCTATACAATCAATTATACAATATAAATAAATTATGCATTTTCTCTGGGTCCAAATTTCTTCGGTAAAATTTGGCATAAATATTTTCTGAGGCTCCTTCTTTACTTGAAGTTCTAATTCTACATTCAAATCTGGTTTTCCCTCCATATGTAATCCTCTTACCTTCTCTTCATTGATGAGACAACCATGTAATTTAGAGATCATATACCTATTTGAGGCAAAGACCCTGCGAGTCAACTTAGTATAAAGGAAGAATACATTAAAACAAGTAAAGGACAGGAATTAGTAACAAAAAGGTATGCTACTATTCACCTAAAACAAAATAAAAGTCCTGTCATATGGGTCTGTGGTCACTAACACACACACACGGTATTACCTAAGCCTCTGCTTATATTTTATTTAGCTTGAATATAGCCAGTTTTGACTATGCATCCTAATGGGAGTCAATAATACAATAGAAAAATAAGCTCACAGATAATTCCCTAAATCTAATTTTAATTTACATTAGTTCTGACCTTCTCTATCATCTACTAAAAAGTAACCACAATAATTGACTAGGATTTTTTTGTCTTATTGTCTTTGTACACTATTGGAGATGTAATACTTAAGAGTTTAAAAATTGGCTAACTACAAATAGTAGATATCATAATATAGATGGTAATGTAAGTCTCTATGGATAATGAGAATTGACTGTATGTTTACTGCAAATAAAAGCAAATTTATTTGGTTTATGTTCAATGTCACAATAATAAGATGTTCCAAATAGAGACTGAATGTTTGATAAATTAGATTAATTATTTCTCCCTTACATTCAGAATAATGAAAAAATGAGCATCAGAGAAACATATTTGCATCAAAATTACTGATGTGTAGATATCCATGTGTGGGTAGAAGACCAGTTTTAATTTATACTTCTCTGCTAAGCCCCACTTTCATCAAGATCTAAAAGTCACTCTATATTTATAGTGCCACCAGGGTTTGATGATTCCTCTCCTATAAAAGGAAACAACTCATAATTAATAAAAAGTTTTACCACCTTACAGATACTTGCATAGTTAGCACGATCAGTTAGCATTAACAGTTGATAGTCCTCTTCTTCGTGGGTCTTTATCTTATTTCCCCTTTGCTCTGATTCCTATGACTTCTGGCTTTGTCTGTAAATGCCTCTATTTCTCTTTTCTGTCCACTGTTTTCACTGTTGGTGCCTCTTGATTCTTCTTTCTGTTGCCGCCAAGCAACTTCTGTTGTTTCTGACTAACATCCTCTGCCCCAAAGCAGCTTTTAAAAGTGGGGTAATTAAGATTGAGAATATAAACTCCATCCTCTGTAGTAAATAAAAAGTAGTTTCAGCTGAGTGTGTCTGGGGATATATGACAACATTCTTACCTTTTTCTCATTAAAATGAATAGATGAAAGTCAACTTTGGTCAGGCCTAACCTGATTTCTCCAATTAGATCAGCAGAGTTATGGGAATCTGGTGATCAGTCATGTGACTTTCCCTATCATCATGATGGGATTAGGCTGGAGGTGGAAGATATTAGACCACTTCCAATTAGGTATTCACCAATTAGAAATATCTTGTCCTGTCTAGGAAACTTCCAAATTGTATTTTGACTCAAACTCTAAATAAAATATCCTTGATAATCGAGGGAGATCATGAACCAATTAATTTATTGGTTACTGCTATCCTAACTAATAAATTGATTTTTCTTTTTTGAAACCCAGTCTCTTAGAATTTTTACTTTTATATTTGCCTCAGATCTATTTATTAGGCAATTCATTTATTTTTGATATTCTGCCATTGATAAAAAACAGTTCTTGAAATCTGTTTTTAAAAAAATTGCTTTAAGAGACAGAGAGTTTATCAATCAAATGAAGATATCAGTCTCTACTATATCATCACACTTTGTGATTTGAATCAATATTTTGCTGAAGGCAGGAAGTGTATTATAGTGGAAAAGAACTTTAGTTTTGGAGTTGGAAGGCATGGTTTTAAATTCTATCTCTGACTAAACTTTGTCACTTAATTTCTGGGCCTAAGGTAACTCTCCAACACTAAAATTACAGAAAAATTGCCAATCAGCATGGAAATAAGGCATTTCTACACTTGAATTATTCCACAATTATTAAAAGAAAGGTCCAATCCTCCACCCCCCAAAAACAATGTCTTAAAATATAATTTTAATACAAGAGAACAACAGATAATAAAAGATCACATCTATACAGCACTTTTTGATGCTTTGTGAAGTCCTTTACAAGCATTATCTCATTTGATCATCCCCCAAACCTGGTGAGTTAGGTTCTATTATTATCCTTGTTTTATAAATGAGTAAATGGACTCAGAGAGCCAAGTTAGGTTGACAAGTATTTATTAAGCACTCACTCTGTGTCAGGCCCAATGATAAAGCAAGGGAGATATAAAGAAAGGAAAATAAACAAACCCTGCTCTCAAGGAACTCATAGTCTAATGGAGTAGACAGCAAGAAAACAAGTATGTACAGTACAAAAAGAGAGAAAGCAAGGGAAATTGGAGATAACCTCAGAGGAAGGCAATATTATTAAGGCAGACCAGGAAGGTTTTTTATGAGGTATTAAATGGGTCCTGAAAACCATCAGAGAAGCCAAGAGGTACAAGTGAGGAGAAAGAGAGTTTCTGACATGGGAGTGAGTCAATAAAATTGCTCAGAGCTGATTGGAAGAACAGAAAGGAGTCCAATGTCACTGGATCACAGAACAGAGAGAGGGAATTCAGATGTATTTTCCAGCAAGAAGACAGGAAGAACAGGAAAAGTCTAGGTTTTGAAGGATTTTAGAAGCCAAACAGCATTTATCTTTAATCTTAGAGGTCATGGAGTTTATTGAATAAAGAGGTGACATAGATTTGTCCATCAGGAAGATCAACATGGTAGCTGAGTAGGGACAGAAATGATTAATTTATTTGATTTGTAATTTTTGTTTTCTTAAAGTAGGGAATGACTCAATTTACTTTCTTTTCTTTTTTCCTAAGAGAAAAAAAACTCTTTGCTTTTAGAATAGGAAGTTTAAAAAATTTCAAATATTGGTAAAACAAACATGCTTTAGTATTTATGGAAGTCTGAAATCCCCTTCACATGTGGGGCCCTAGAACATAACTGAGGTTCAAGGCATTTACCATTTTTCAGAACCTCCTATCAATGTATTTCTTTTATTAGAAGACAAAGCTCAAAGAAAGAGGCATTTAATTTTAAAGAAACAAAACAAAAAGGTGGAAAGGAATATTTTCTTCCACATGCAGAGTATACCAAAAACCTTAGTGTAGTTTCAAGTTTTAACAGTTTAGATAGCTTGAAACTACACTGTGACTTTTGGGACACCTTCTTTTTTTTTTGAAGCAAGCACAATGATTGTTTTATAAATGAAAGCAAAGTAGATAATGGAATCATTACTTAAAGAAGCAAAAAGTGCTGTGGCATTTATTTATAAACTGAAGCAAATAATGGAACATATTTAATAAAATGAAAAATGACCATCCATAGACCAATTAAATCTTTCTTAAACTTAAAAACAATATGTTTGTAGTAATAGCTTTCCCTTCAAATTCCAGGGACTTATATATTATTAATCAAGGTGGAATAAAGACAATGTTTAACAAGCAGAAAATATTAACTTATGATTCATGTCTTATATTACAAAAATTTCCATGCCATTAGTTGGAAAAGGGTCCTATTTAGGGAACAAAAATAGGAACAGGTGGAAACACATCAGGTAACATGTATTTAGGGGCAATCTGTTTCAAACACGTGGCCAGGGAACACATGTGGAAGATCATGTATATAGTGAACATACATGAAAGAACATGTGCCTAAGGATTGTATGTGTCAAAGGAACATATAGAGTAAGAGAATCTCATATTTCTTAACAGCAGAGGAACCAATATCCCCTGCCTTCACAAGATGCCACAGTGATCCTTCTTTTTCTCTCTGCCCATATCTACTCTCTGTTGAGCACCTCTGCTTTTTGCTGATCACCACTGCCTGGCATCTCTGCTTATGGGACTTCCTTGTCTGGGTAACAATGTGTTGCTGTCAGTTACTGTTTACAGGTCTAAGCAGAGATGGATGGATGGCTTCTTTGCTGAGTTTCTGGGACAGCTCCTAGGATTCCAACTCTTAAAAGCTCATAGCCCTAGGCCATTCTCCCCCCACTTTTTTCCTCCCAAGGTAGACCTCAGCTAGCCATATCACATCCATCCATCCAGCTAGCAAAAAAAAAGCCTTTAGGCATTTATGTCTGTCCTTTTATACTGATTCTTCTACTGACATTCATTTAGACTACCTCAGTCTATCCCTTAGGTTATTTATGGTTAGAAAATTCCTTTTAACTCTTAGTCCCAGAACATCAATTCTGAGAACTTCACTTAGCAAAATTATAAAAAAAAAAGCTCAGAATCTGTAGTGTGGACACTCTCAACATCGCCACCAACACACTCCTGGGTTCATTGCTATTCTTTTTCCAGGCAAATCACAGGATTGAAGACTGCAGACTGAAAGGGCTGATTGATTACCTTTGTTTCTTCAACCCAGCAATAAAATCACTGTCTGTTCAGCTTAACACTTCAAATAATTTCATTAACATTGCCTTGATTTCTCTCTTGAAGTTTTAAATTTTATAGTTATTTCAAAGTCTATTTTGTCCTTCCTACAAACATATTTATTTTAGCAACATAGTGAATGAAAGGTTAGTTTCAAAAAGACTAATTGCAGAGCAGAAACAACATTTGAAATTTATTTCAATGCTACTGAATTTTATTAAAATCACTTCCTCTTATTCCATGTGAACTCCAGGAATTGATGCAGAGTGAAAAGAGCAGAACCAAGAGAACTATATACATAGAGACAGATACACTGTGGTACAATTGATTGTAATGGACTTCTCTACTAGCAACAATGCAATGATCCAAAACATTTCTGAGGAACTTATGAGAAACACTATCCACATTCAGAGGAAGAACTGTGGGAGTAGAAATGCAGAAGAAAAACTGCTTGATCACATGGGTCAATGGGGACATGATTGGGGATGCAGATTCTAAGTGATAATCCTAATGCAAATATTAATAATATGGAAATAGGTATTGATCAATGGCACATGTAAATCCCAGTGGAATTGTGCATTGGCTATCGGAAGGTGGTGGGAGGAAGGGAGGGAAAGAATGTGAATCATGTAACCATGGAAAAATTTTCATAATTAATTAATAAAATAAAAATAAATTAAAAAATAAAATTACTTCCTCTTAAACTAGTCTACCTAGAGAATTTTATAGCCTTATTCTACTTAATGCTTCATTTCCTTCCCTACCTCCCCTATTTTTAAAAGGAGCCAAGACTGAATTGCAACAACATAACCTCAGAAACTTTCTAGTGGAGCAAACACTTTGGTGATTCTTTTTGAAGGTGTGATATTGGAAAGAAATGTTAGTTCAAACAGAAGTTAATGGTTTCACTAAAAAGTTGGGAGAAATGAGAGGATTTTGAGAGGGACAGGAATACTGGAGAGGAAAAATGGGGGATGTCATTTTGGGGGAACATCAAGATTAACATTGGATGAATTCAATGCTGATTAAAGGAGTTGAAACACCCAAGAAAAGGAATTAGACAGGAATGGATACTGAAATATCACATTAGATAAGCCACATTGTAAGAAGAATGACAACATCATAACCAGATTGGAAGTAAACAGTCAACTAAGAAAAGTCAGTCATGTGTGCTTGAAGCCTAGGACAGGAAAAAGAGGTCACCCCATCATAGCATGTGCTTTCTATTGTTAACAAATTGATATATGTTATTTAGAACATTGATGACTTTTTAGTATTTCATTTTAAAATGTTTTCCCTTGCTTTTAAAAGGAACTAGGTCCATTGAGATCTAGGGCTTCATAAAGAAGATTTAAAATCTTGGATCCCAAAATAAATCCACCAAATATTTCTTTCTGTGTATGTATGTTTTCGAAGTCTCAAGCTTCTATGTTGGAGATAGGATTATTTATTGTGTTGGCAATTTTTTTTTTAACTTTCTCTGGTTCTTGGTGGCAAAGTGATTGGCTGTCTTTTGGTAAGAAGGTGCATTTATTCTTTTTGACAATAGATGGCATCTGAGTTTCACAAATAAAATCAGTGATTCATAAACTTGAAACTGCATTTTCCAAATTCATTCTGTCTTCATACAGTATATAGTACATAGAAAGTCCTAAAATATCTACTGAATAAAAAAATGAATGAAATTTATTTAAGAAATAACATTCTTTTTTAAAACAAAATATGCAAATCATATTTTATCTGAAGCTTTAAACCTCCTGGAGATTCCATGACTCAATTTTTATATGCCTTTGTTATATGTGAGTATACTAGAACTGATTTAAGAAAATAAATTTTGTCTCAGATTAACACACAGATATTAAATAAGGTCTTAATAAATTCCAGATTTAGAGAATAAAAATATCTGAAGTATTTTATGCTAAATTATTCAGTTATACATATCTAGTTAATTAGACAATTTAAGAATAACAAATAATATTTCCTATTCATATTCACATGTGGTAAATCATTTTAATGTAAGCACTAGATGCTATGGTATCAAGGAAAGGAAACTGGATTGGAAGTTAAGAAAGCTGGGTTTTGTTTCTAGTTTGACTACAAATGTTTCCTGTGACCTTGGACAAATTTTTACCTATTTGAGCTTTTAGTTTCCTTATCAGTAAAATGAGGGCAATGGATTAGATAATCTCTAAAGTTCCTTCCAGATCTATGATTCTACAGTAAATCTCAAAAGAAATAATACTGCATTTTGTGTCACTAAAACAAGTTTTATTTTAAACATTTCTCTTTTTGTGTTTTTTAGTTAACTTCAAAATTCTAAAATACTGCTTATCACACACAAAATATTTTATGTGAAAGGTAATAAATGTTCAATAAATACATTTTGGTTGATTGATTAATTTTTGCTTTCTGTTTGGCAAAATCCTGATGTCTTGGGAAAACTACCATATTTCAGAGACAATCTGTCAGTGGTGTCACTAAACAAAAAAACCTGGGAAATAGGCAAATTTTCTTTTGGGACTCTATCTCTCTGCTCAGCTTTCCAGTTCTGTGCTCTTTTCTTCCCCTGACTCTACTTTTCCCCTTATCCCTCAGGGACCAAATGTCCTTAGGTTCTTTCCCTTTCAAAATTTGTTCTCAAGAAAATGATCTAAAACTTTCTTCTGTGTTCACTTGGGTTATTTTTAACTGAAGAGACTCTGGAATCACTTCAGGTCAGGCTAAATTGAGTTGTCCCTTCACACTGCTCTCATGCGTCCAAATCTACCAGCCTATACCTATCCTTAGTAAAAAAAAAAAGTCAAGAAGGGAAGTACAATGTATATTATTTATGTATGTCTTTTTAAGTAAGCCAGAATCCCTGTGTCCTAGAATGGAAAGGGTCTGAAATTCTCTGTTATAACCTAGGCCTGCTAAGTGTTCCCTCTAAAAAACATCCTGGCAAGTTGTCATCCAGTCTTTCAAAAAAAAAAAGTCTCTTTGAGAGGGAGACCATCATGGCATATTCCATTTTGGGACATATCTAATTCTTAAGAAGTTCCTTCTCCCATTGAGTCAAAGTCTATATCCAGGGTAACTTCCTCCCATTATTTGTATTACTGCCTATTGTATTAAGCAGAACATATTTATCCTTCATCTATTCTATATATTCTAGCCTTCTGAACACTTCTATTTTTTCCTCTTCTGCTAATTCTTTTTCTACTTTCATTTTCTTCAACAGATTCTTATGTGGCATAGATTTTAATCCCTTCACTAAACCCTTTACTTTCCTGGTTGCTTTCTTCAGGATGGATTCTGGCTTGTCAGTGTCTTCCCTAAATTGCAATACATAAGGTCGCACACAATACTTTAGATGGGGCTTGACTAGACTAGAGTTCAGAGACTATCAACTTCCATGTTCAGTTTGATTTAGTAAGAATTTATTAAATACCTAGCTAGCATCTGCCAGGTACTGAGCTAAGTGGCTTAAAAACAAAAACAACAATTGAAGAGCCCCAGCCCTCAAGAAGCTTCCATTCTACTGGAGGAAAGCAACAGATACACAGGTAAATATATACCAAATATATGCAAAAGTCACTCAATATTTTCAGTGTGGGAAAGTACTAACTATTAAGTAATCAGGAAAAATCCAACTGTAGGATTTTGTGGCATCTGAGCCTGTGCTTTGAAGAAAACTAGGGCTTCTCATTGATGGAAATAAGGAGTGAGGTTACTTCAGGCATGGAAGAGAGGAATTAGTTGAATACCCTTAAGCCTGGGAATCTGAATGACTGAGAGTTGGTGATGCCTTTTACAGAATAAGGGAGTTTTTGAAGAGGGTTATGTTTGGGGGAGAAAGATTATAAATTCCATTTTAACAAGTTAAATTTGGGACGCTTCCGGACTATGCAAGTGGCTAAATGCCCAGCAGGGCGATTGGTAGCGTGGAATCGCAGCTCAGAAAAGATGAAGTTTGACTATATACGGTATATTTTGGAATTATATGCATAGAAATGGTAATTGAACCTGTGAGGGATGATATAACTAAGAGAGTATAATGAAGAGAGAAGAAGACCCAAGAGAAAGCTCCTAGGAACATTTATGCAAAAAGAGTGTGGACTGGATTATGATCTTATAAGGAAGGTTGAAAAAATGGTAAGTTCCAAAAAATTAGGGAGTCGAGAGAGTGTCTATGAGAGTGTTAACAATGTCAAAAGCCACTAAGAGCTTAAGAAGGTGAGGATTGAGAAAAGGCCAATGAATTTTTTGGTAATAAAAATTTAATAATATTGGAGAGAGCAAGTTCAGCTGAGTGGCAGAGTAGGAAATCAGATTACAAAGGGTTGAGATATAGATAAATGATGAGGAAATTCATTTAAAAAGTTTGAACTTTTTCCTAGGAGTTTGATAATGAAAGAGGAAGAAAATAGGATTATAGCTTGAGAGAATGACTAGGTCAACTGAAAGTTGTTTGTTTTTTGTAAGAGAGGGAGGAAGTCAATGCATATTTGAAGGCATTAAGAGATTGATCATTGAATAGAGAAAGATTACATAAATGTAAATAGAAAGGATATGATCCACAGGGAAAGCTCCTGGAAGAGACTGGGGATGAAATCAAGGAAGGGTTATATGTAGAGGTAATGACAATGTCAAATAGAAGAATCATTCCAGTCCTCTGAGACTATAGCAAGAATGGAGGGATGATAAAGCTTTTGAAAGATGTTCTCGATTTTTTTGAGAAGGGTTCCTTTGCTAAGAGGAGGAGGGTGACTTGAGGAAAGTTGTTTCAATCTCTGTTATTGTTTACTAACCAGACTATTGGTTATTCTAATAATTCTCATTAAGTAGATCTAACATATTTAAAAAATAAAATATATATTTGTAGTTATGAGAGAATAACTGTCATTGGAACTGGACCTGATTTTACTGGCATAAGAAATTCCTAAGTTGGAAAATTTCCTTCACTAGTAAGATTTCAGCATTTTCTCTGCTGCTCAGAGTATGAACAGAGAGCATTGTGAGGTTAAGTGATTTTCACAGGGTTCCATAGATAGCACACATCAGAAGTTGGATATCAAACTAGGCTGTCTGGTTATGAGGCCAGCTCTCTCTTCACTACAACATGCTAAGTCTTACTATTATTACATAGCTTATAAAGAGCAGCAATAGAAGCAGGGATGAGAAACAAGAAACAACATGTCTAGGTTAATTCTGTGCTCTGAAAGTTATAAACCACTTTCTATAGCTAGCCCTTACATAGAGCTTTAAAGTTCTCATAATGCTTTACATATGCTGATTCATCTGATCATAACAACTCTTTTGAGATAAGTGCTAGCAGGTCAGTTTTACAGATAAGGAAATTAAGGCTAAAAGGTTAATTTATCCAGAAGCAGAAATTGAACTCAGGTCTTAACTACAAGTCTCGTATTTCTCTCTCTCTCTCTCTCTCTCTCTCTCTCTGTCTCTCTCTCTCTGTCTCTCTCTCTCTGTCTCTGTCTCTCTGTCTCTCTGTCTCTCTGTCTCTCTCTCTCTGTCTCTCTCTCTCTCTCTCTCTGTCTCTCTCTCTCTGTCTGTCTGTCTCTCCCCCTCTCTCTCTCTCTCTTTCTCTGTCTGTCTCTCCCTCTCTCCTCCTTCTCCTATGTGATAGCATTTTATTAATTCTTGCCATTTTTAAATGTTATTCTATTTGATAAAATTGATAACAATAGTACTGAAATAGAATTTTTGAGTTTACAAAGACTTTTATAGGTATTTTCTCATTTGATCTTCCCAACAATCCTGTAAGATTGTGCTATTATTATCATTGCCCTGTTCTCCATCCCCATTTTTAAGACAGGAAACAGAGTCTAAGAGAGGTTGTTAAATCACTTGCTTAGGGTAACTAGATAGCAAGGGTCTAGGACAGGATTTGATTTTAAGTCTTGTTGACTCCATTTTAGTGCTCTTAAACAAAGTATCATCTACAAATAAATGAGAATACAAATACTATGATCAATTAATAATGAGGAGAATTTTGCTTGAGATTCTGAGTCTAGTCAGTGGATGGGTAGACAAATGCCTTTATTTAATAGAAGGAGTAGCACTTCTCATTAGAGAAACCTTTCAGAAAGGAAACATATGTACAAAATATCTATAGCAGTTCTTTTTGTGGTGTAAAATTTTTAAAAATTGAACATATGCCCATCAATTGAAGAATGGCTGAACCAGTTATGGTATATGATGGAATACCAAGTAGGATAGTTTCAGAAAAAACCTGTGAAAAACTAATGAAATAAAGTGAGCAGAATCAGGACATTATACACAATAAAAATATTGCATGATGATCAACTGTGAATTCTTTAACTATTCTCAGCAATATTGAGAATATCTATTCTCAGCCATCTAAGATAATTCTGAAGTACCTATGATCAAAGTTTACTTTTTAAACTTTTTAAAAATCTGTTTTCTTTTGCAACTTGGCTGATATGGTGGAAGTGTGTTTTGTGTGACTATACATGTTTAATCTATATCAAATTGCTTGCCTTCTCAAGGTGGAGGGTTTGGAGAGGGAAGGGAGAGAATTTTGTTATCTATATTTTTGAAATAGGATCTTTTTGTTTCTGCTTTGTTGTTTGTTGGTAAGGGCCATCTTACACTCAAGGTAACTGCTTTTGGCCTTCACAGAGTGAATGGTTTGGAGACAGATTTAGGAAACAAAAACTTTCTATTTAATAGGGTTGAAAAGGTTTAAAGGAAAGGTAAAAAGGTTTTAGGATAAGTTCCCTAATACTAAGAGGATGACTAACTTAAACCCACTCCCAATTCAAGGCTTCTCACAAAGACCACTTCTGTCTGGGAATTCACAGACCTGCTCTGTCTCCTTATCTCTATTTAACCCCAATTTCTACCTATATTAACCTATTTCTAATATCCTTATAAATACACACGCACACATATAATTCTTAAAGTATTGTCTCCAAGTATCCTTCTAGTTCACCACTCCATTGTCAGTCTAGTCAGGGTTGGGCCTGGTCAGCCAGAGATGGCTTCCCGGCCTAGGTAGGCCCAAAAGCCTTGCCTTTACTCTTCAGGCTCATAGAGTTAAAAGAAAAAAGGTCTTCTTTCTTCTTTCTGTTAGTCTTCTATTATAGTCACTGCCAAACTCACTTTCTCTCTTCCAAACTGTCAATCTGGTATTCCCAAGGTTTTAAAGGAAATTCCCAGAGAACCAGAAAACCACCAGCCAGCTTCCAGAGACTCTCTGACAATTGGAAAATCCAATGCTTCTCAGTACCTCAGAATTCTAGCAGGAACTCTGGCTCCAAGTTCTAAGCTGGGCTTAAAACCCTGAGACAGCATTCCTCATTTTATCCTTAGGTACTAATCTCTTTTAATTAACTCCAAATCTATGA
Source organism: Gracilinanus agilis (assembly GCF_016433145.1). Taxonomy (NCBI): domain Eukaryota; kingdom Metazoa; phylum Chordata; class Mammalia; order Didelphimorphia; family Didelphidae; genus Gracilinanus; species Gracilinanus agilis. Next base: position 135,947,722 of record NC_058134.1, on the reverse strand, counting down.
TATTTCCAATAACCCGGTACTCAAAATTTTAAAATTTTTCAGGCTAAAATTGTTTTTTATGTATATTTAGAAAAAATATTAAATACTTAACAAAAAGTCTTTCATAGCTGCTGACTCGTGATTCTGTATTACACTGTAAGGATGGAATAGAATTGGAGCTCCTTACAGAGTCAACGGATTTAGAACTGGAAAGAAATGTAGAGATTATCTTACCATTTTATATAGTTGCAAACTGAAGACTTAGAAGTTATATACCTTACCGGTAAGTTCTAGTAAAATGACAGAACTAGGAATGGAAATTTTAAGCACAAGCTTAGTATTCTTTTATCCACACAGTGCTTCAGAGCTAAGCCTTTAGCTTTGGGCAGGATCTCAGGTCATATAGAACAACCTATGCATGAATAGGAATACACATTCTCTCTCCTATCCAAGGCAAGTGATCATCCATTCACCACTTGAAAACCTCTACTGATGGAGGATTTAAAGCTTTTTGAGGCAACTCATAGTAATTTGGGCACTCATTTTACCCCTCAGGTTCATCATCTTTTTGCCAAAAGGCAAATGGCTTATTAATCTTCAATCTTTCAGGTTGTACTTGGTCAGTGCATTGATTACTCTAATCTTTCATAGTTGTTTTCCTTCACATTATTATGTTGATTATATAAAGTATTCTCCTGCTTTTGTCACTTTACTTTGAATCAGTTAATAAAATTTTTCAAGTTTCTATGAATTAATCAGATTTGTCATTTATTGTGGTATAATAATATTCTGTCACTTTCACCCACCATAAGTCATTCATTTTCAATTTCATGGGCACCCCTATTGTCTAGTTCTTTGCTACAACATAAAGTACTTCTATAAATATTTCTGTGTATATGGATCCTTTCCATCTGCATTTGACTTCTTTGAGTTATATGCCTTTTAGTGCTATCACTGAGTTAAAGGTTATGTGTAGTTCAGTGATTTTTGTGGCATATTTCCACATTGCTTTCCAGGATGATTGGGACTTCTCAGAGTTCAACAACAATACATTAATGAATCTGTTCCCTATCCAGAGAGTAGCATTTTTGACATTTTGATAGATATTATATAGGGTCTTAAAGTTATTTTCAATTATCATTTCTTTTTCTATTGGATTTCAGAGGCCATTATCAGAGAATTTCACTATAATAATTTCCTCACCATTCATTTTTTCCTTCTGCCTTGATTTTTTCTGTGTCATGTTTTTCAATTTTATGTAATTGGAATTTTCCATTTAGTCTTCTGTGATAAAATTTGCCTCTTTAGTTAATACTTTTTGTCTTAGACATAGTTGTGAAAACTATTCTTCTTTAATTTGTTTATAATATGACTTTTTATATTTTGGGAATTAATCTATTTGGAATTCATTGTGATCATTGTTGTAAGGTGTTAGCTTAATAACTACAATTATATGCTTTATTTATTAGTTGCATTCTTATAATTCCTGATTATATCTTGGTATGAAAACTTCCAAAAGTTTTACATATTTACCATCATTTGGAATGAAATTTCTCCATCTCCTACTGTTGTGTTTTGTTAGTTAAATACAGAAATGCTGATGATTTTTAATTGGGTTTATTTTATATTCTACTATTTCAATGACACTATAAATTTGTTCACTTGTTTTCACTGAATTTTAGCATTGTATACATTTTTGCTTCTTTAGGTTGCATATTCACAACAGATCTTCATCTGGCACAGTTTTCATTTCCCTATTAATCTTTCTTCTAGATGCTCTCCAGTTTGTCAATGTCTATTCTCAAGATTCTGTTCTGAGCTCTTTATCTCTTTCTGTATTCTCTTGCTAATCTCTTTAACTTCCTTAGGTTCAATGATCCTCTCTACACAGAAGGCTCCCAGATTTCTTTATGGAGTCCTACTTTCTAAGATAAGCATCAGTCTCCAATTGTCCTTGGAGTGGCTAATCATTCTATCTTCCCAGTTCCTGTCATGGCCAATAAGCTTTATTTTTTTAATCACCTAAATTTGAAAAGCAGGGGTTATCCTAAACTCTTTCTTCTCCTTCATCACCTCATATCAACTTCTAGATCCTAATTATTCTATTTCTACATATTTCATATTCATTTCTTTCTCTCCACTCACATAATTACCATTCTACTTTGGACCTTATCAGTTTTTACCAGGACTCTTGCAAGAACTCCATAATCTGTCTTCCTGATTCCAGTCTTTTCCCTCTTTAATCCATTCCCTACATTGAATCAAATTGATGCTTCTAAACCACAAGACTATGTTACTTTGCTCCTTAAAATACCCTTGTTTACTCCATATTGCTTCAAGAATAAAATAAAACTTTGGCTTTGAAAGCACATTACAATCTGATTCCAAGCTGTCTTTTCAAATTTGAATATGTCATTCAAATTTCCCTTGCCATCTCCCCAGATTCTGTGTTCCATTCAAACTTCCTTATTTGTTCTCTGTGCATAAAATTCTATTTCCCTTGATTGTACTTTTGCAAAAGTTATTTTCTATACCTGAAATGATTTCCTTTATGTGTTTCCAACAATTCCTGCTTCTCACTTCAAAACTCAACTTAGATGCTGCTTCAAATACAAGACTTTTCTTAATCTTTTAAGTAATTAGGCTCTTTTTCCCTTTCCTCTCTCTTCTTTCTACTCTCTGAGAGAGAAAGCAATTTTATATACATTATACATGTGCACTTATGCAAGATGTACTTCCATATTAGCCATATGTTGAGAGAAAACAGAGATGAACTCCCCACAAGAAAAATAAAGTTTTCAAAAGTATACTTTGATCTGCATTCAGTTATCACCAGTTCTTTTTCCAGTGTGGTTAGAATTTTCCATAATACATTCTTCAGAATTGTGTTGGATCATTGTATTGCTGAGAACAGTTGAATCATTTGCACTCAGTGTCCAATATTGTTCTCATTCTGTTCATTTTCCTTTGCACCAATTCATCCAAGTCTTTCTAGTTTTTTCTATTCTTTTTTTAAAACCTTTACTTTCTGTCTTAGAATCAATATTTAGTATTAGTCCCAAAGCAGAAAAGCAGTAAGAGTTAGGCACTGGGGGTTAAGTAACACACAGGTAGGAAGTATCTGAGGCTAAAGTTGAGTCAGAAAATTCCATCTCTAGGCCAAGATCTCCATCATCACCATATTCCATGATTTGTTCAGCCATTCCCCAAATGATAGGCATTCCCTCAATCTCTAATTCTTGGTCTCTACAAAAAGAGCTGTTCTAAATATTTTTGTATATATAGGTCCTTTCCTTTTAAAAAAATCTCTTTGGGATATGGACCTAGTAGTGGTGTTTTTGGATCAAGGATATCCACAATTTTATAGCCATTTGGGCTCTCTCCAGAAGGATTAAATCAGTTTACAACACTCATTAGTGTCTTGCTTTTCCCACATCCCATTTCCCCAACATTTATCATTTTACTTTTCTGTAATATCAGTCAGTCTTATAGATGTGCACCCAATATTAGCAAAGAGACTCCTGTACTTACATTATGACCAGTTGTCTGACCTCCTTACTATGTGTAGGCTGAGAGCGCCAATCTTGTCCTAGTATGACAGATCTTTCCTACCCATTTTATAAGTTGTCTTGAATTTAAAAATTGTTTCACCTCATTCTTTTGTTTGTTCTGCCACTCCAGAATTTAGTTTGAAGCTTTATTTTAAAATTGCTTGGAGGAGAATTTGGTATCAGGTAAGTCCCTGCCTTTTCTAAGTCATCTTGGATCTGTTCCCTGCAATCTAATTCTCAACTCAAGTTCTTCTTATAAAACTTTTTTTTCTGTTAGGCTTCTCCATTCTTTCATTTGTGTAGTTGATAAATTTGTTTTAAAATCTAAATGAAAGATATTTATCTCCATTAGCATATGAGGTCTTATCCCAGCCTATTAAGACCTTTTGGAATCTTGACTCCACCATCCAAAATGTTAGCTACCTTTGCCAATTTCATGTCATCTGAAATGTGACAAATATGTCAAGTATGATGTCATATAAATTACTGGTAAACTTGTTGAATAGAATAGGGACAAGTTAAATTCATGAGATGCTCCACTAGCGACATTTATCTAACATGGCTCCAATTACCATTGTCGTTTGTGTCTTGTAGACTTCCTGAATCTGCCTAACTACTTTCACCCAGATATATCTCTCCTTTTCTGTCAAGAGATCATGAGACATATTTTAAACCCTTAGCTTTCATCTTAAAATCAATGCTTTGTATTAATTTCAAGCCAGAAGAGCAATAATAAGGGCTAGGAAAAGACATTTCTAGAGTCATCCAACTAGCAAGTGTCTAAAGTCAGATTTGGACCCAGAATGTTTTATCTCTAGGCTTGGCTCTCAATCCACTGAGTCACCTAGCCACCCCATTTCATGTGATAGTTTGTCAAATGTTGAGCTACAATACAGGTAAGTTATATCAATAGCACTTCTTTGAGCTAGTTCCCTGTCAAAAATGGAAATGAATAATTTTTGATGAACCCATCTTGGCTCATGTCTCTGTGCTGTTTTTGTAGTCTATAGCCGAAGTCATTCATTTCTTCCTTTTGTTCATGTGGTGTGTGGTATTCTCTCAGTAAAACACTACCTATGTTCCTCTCTGTAGTGAGGAGTTCCTCTCAAGCAAAGGTTTTTCATCATAATTCCCAAATCTGGGTGTTAATCACATAGGTATGTATCTCCTTGATTTTACATATATATATAGGAGATTATATATTATATATTATATATATATATATATATGTAAAATCAAGGAGATAC
>NC_058134.1:135868014-135942656 GCF_016433145.1 Gracilinanus agilis | reverse complement strand
ATATATATATATATATGTAGAGATACATACCTATGTGATATATATATATATATATATATAAAATCAAGGAGATTATAAAATAAAAATAAAATAAAAAGGTGGTGGCATGAGATTATGTAAATAATCTCATGCCACCACCCTTTGATTTATCTGTTCCTTTTGAGTAAGTTATATCTTTTCATTGGCATATTACAGCCACCAGTCATATCTCAGCAAGCTGTTTTGTGGTTTATTTCCATTTCTATTTTTATATAAGTCATAAATTTTATCCAGGAAATTTCAGAAAGAGTGAATGCATATTTACTTAGAAAGGTTTTTTGGTAAGAAAGCTATATTGAAATAATGGACTGTCCTTTTCAGTGCCCAGGTCACTATTTGGCAGTAAATTAGGCACTCAGGGAGGTGTGTAATTCTTCTTTGGCACTACAGCTAATGCCTAACTTTAGCAAAGTGGGAACTGGACCCATTATTAAGTAGTGAGTGGGTAATAGGCTCAAATTTAGGGGCTATTGTAATCTGGATTTTGTTTAGTTGAATTACTTTTACAACCCTGAATATAGTTATTATATTAGTAACTAATTGGCAGATCAGATTAAATCAGGTGAGTTTAAAGAAAACAGGGCTTTGTTCCATGTTGACACATTTCACCCACAAAACAACTGCTTAGGGATGGACCAGATTTCATCAGCATTCAGTACCACTGCCTGCTGTGAAGCACGACTCCCACCAGAGTCATGCAGAGAGGAGTTAGAGTCAAAGAGGAGGATAATGGTATGGTCTGCAGTTATGAAAACATAGTTCCTGCTGTGTCTATACTAGGTGAAAGTGTAGTGACATGCCAAATATATTCAGTCTTCTGTTTATTAGTGAAAATATTAGTGATAAGTACAGTTAAGGTTAAAATATACCTAAGTTGTTTTTATGGAGAGGTAATGCCCGATCCTTCTCTCTCAAGATACTTCTTTATTTGTTGTGGCAAGGATGTAACTACCTTTTGTTACCAACACATTTTATCAGTCTGCTGAGTTTTCTAATAAATCCTTGACCAACCATATATGGAAAATATTATCATTTTATGACAAATAATTATTGTGAATTCCCAAAATGATAAATTCATAGAATATTCTAATATTCTTGGCATTAGTGGACATCCTGTAAAAACAAAGGGAGGAGATTAGCTGTTGCTTGTATATATCATATTTATCCTTAAAATATTGAGATCACTCCTTGATCTTCTATATTGGAACTTAAGTTGTGTATATCTTTGAATTTATGAGAATAGGTGGGATAATATATCCCCCTGAGTAGCCTCTACGAGGAGCTGTTAATGGAGAGTTTTCTCCATTACTACAGCTTTCAGGTGTATTATGCTCTTCGGAACTTGGAGGGAAAAGTGGGTACATTAACAATAAAAGCATGCAATTATGGCTGGCACTTCAAAATCAGAAGGGGCTAACATCAAAGTTCTGTCATAATACCTGAAGGATGCCGCGTGTTTCATTTGGTTGTGGAGTCAGCAAAATAAATGATACTAGAAGTACTGGTATAACTTGTACTTCTTTAACTATCCTCTAAAGGCCAGATTAGATGTGACTCGTTTTCTGGAGTCTTGTATTTTGTATATGTATGGGATTACATGGACTCTGGAATTTGATCTTTATAATTTTTTTTCTGGAAGAAGAATGGCACAACTCATAGAGAAAAAAAATCATTTTAGGCTCTATCACTAAAATAATCTACAAAAACAATCCTGCAAAAGGGAAGTCAGGAGTTAGATTTGGTTTGCATACCTGCTATTTGTTCTCTCTAATCAGAATTCCATGTCTTTACACAGTAGTAGGTACAGCAGTAGTTCTGGAGTTAGGGAGACCTTCATTTAGATATGATCTCAGACATTCAACTAGCTGTGTTACCCTAGGCAAGTCACATAACCTCTGTTTGTCTCAGTTCTCTCATCTATAAAATGGGCATAATAATAGCATCTACCTCCCAGGGCTATTGTAAGAATCAAATGAGATAATAATTGTAAAGCACAGTGCCTGGCACATAGTAAGTGCTATATAGGTGTTATTATCATTATTTTTTAACCTCTGCTTCTCAGAATCCCTAGTTTCATTCAAGGTGCAGTTCATGTGTCATATCCTATGGAGAGTCTTTTCTGACTTCTTAGTGCTATTTGTTCCCTCAAATGATTATATAGTATTATATATTGTATGTTATAAATAATCGTACATTATAGGCATCTTTTTACATGCATGTTATATCCCTGCAGTAGTAAGTAAACTCCTTGAAGTCAGAATCTATTAATTTGTTTGTCTTGGTATGGCAAGCACTTAGCAGAGGGATTTGCACAAAGCCAATGCTTAATAAATATCTGTTGGTTTGTAAAAAAAACAACATATGCCACACATGCTCACATGCTAAAAACTTTGTACTATTGTTTATCCTCTCTCTGCTTACCACAATTAAAACTTATATTATATAAAGGAAAGAATTCACTGATGATGCTATTATAGCGATTATTTTGTGTTGCAGGCACAAATCTTTGTATAATTTTTTTTTAAGAATGTCACCTTTCATTTAATGTCAGATTACAAAACACACACCAAAATATAGTTCCATTTCTGTAAGCAGGAGTGCTATCTATATCACTTTTCTATTATGTTTGAGAACAAAAGTTCAACTGGATCATAAATTATTAGCTTAATGTGAAAAACTGGGGGGGGTGACACCATTTTGCAGAGAGTAGATAAGAATTATTAGAACTTATAAAATAGGAATGTTCTCAAAATACTTTGTTTAGATACAGCAACTAAATATCAGGAAGGACAAAACTTTCAGAGATATGCAGAAATGAGATTTTCCTCTTCTTGATTATGTCAGACAAATTCATAATGAACAAATTTCCTTGCAAATATAAAATACCTATTTCCAAGAAACTTTGGGTAAATGACATACATATACATGTGCTGTTAGTGGTTTTCAGCAAAAAGAACATTCCAAGATACAGACATAAATCTCGAAACTTCTTTATTCCTGTCTTGAGTAGTACATGAATAAAGATTACATGACTTTTTGTTATTGAAGAAATTTTTTTATAGTGGAATTTTTTATAGTGGAATTAAACTTGAATTTATATTTCTTTTGCCAATTTTAAGGAGAAAAACAATAGCATTTCTCAATTATGTTGATTTGTGTTAAATATATAGTCTCATGATGTGGAACCAGAGCAGTAAATTATTATTGATGGCATCAATCATTTTGACAATGATAATGGTGAGGACAATGATGAAATATAATATTAAAAATTCCTATAAGAAGTAGTGATAGGTAATTGCCTATATAGTATTCATATTCTTTATAGTGAACTGATTAAAAAAAAACCTTTCCTTTTGCCTGTAGTATAAAATCTCAAAGTCCTTTTGTTACTTTGTGCATTGAAATAATGATACCTAGTGTTTACATAGCGATAACAAATAAAGCATTTTATTTAAACTGTCTCATTTGATGGATTTAATAAGGTTGTTAGGTAGTTGCTATTATTATCATCAAATTACAGAGGAGAAATCTGAGGCTGAAGAGAAGCTGAGTGACATGTTCAGTGTTAGAAGGCTAAGGTAGAATTTGAACTCAGATCTTCCTACCATTCTCTAACCTTCTATACACAACACTAATCTTAGTTTTTTGTTGTTTTTTTAATATATATTTCCCAGTACCTTAAAATATTATTTTTGTCAGATGAGATCATGTTAGAATAAAAGGTTTATGTCTCTTAGAAAACAATGTGTAACAACAGGAAATGTATGTCTTTTCTTCTGCCAGGGGCATCATTATTTCACTATAACTTTATTCATTAGTATGAATCAGAAATACATGTAGCATTTTATATTATTGTTGAATGCCAAGTGTATGCCAAGAGCTAAAATTAATTTCCGAGCTCTGTTCAAGGCTAGTGCAGCTTAATGATATAAAAAGTACAAAGTAGAGAGCCACATATTAGAATAGTTGCCAGGAATCATGACATTATAATTTTAAAGGTACAAGGGATTTTAAGGATCATCTAGCCAAACTCCTATCAAATATGCCTAAATTCCAGAAAGGAGTTTTAAAAATTATATGCACATGTTTCATGGAAATGATGCATCAATCTTTTTATTTCTTATCGTCCCAATACTGCATTAATGGAGATCTCTACATGAGCCAAATTGTCCCTGACAGCTGGTCATACAGTCTCTGTGTGAACAAATCTAGTGATGGGGAGCTAACTACCTTTGTGGTGGTACTAGACAGATCTAATTTTTAGTTCTTTTTATATTGAGTTGAAATCAACATCCTTGTAACTTCCACCTATTAGTCCTCGTTTTGCCTTCGGTAGCAACAAACAAATGTACACCACCTCCCCATCCTACTTCAGTATAATATCTTTTTTCAATTTTTTGAAGTAATTGCTCCTTTTGAAAACTTCATCTTCTCTATTCCTTGGCAAAATATTTTTCCCAGCATGTAGTTATTTCTTTTGACATGAATTCCAGATGCCATTCTGGTCACACTCCTTTGTACACATTCCAATTCATCAGTGCCTCCCTGACAGAATGGAATAAAAGAGTATAAATGTGGTCTGGCTAGTGTGGAATAGCTCAGACATTACTTAGAATCAATGATTCAGATTTCCATGAATTATTGCCCCAATTGGGAGGTTTGTAATAATTAAAACATCAATATCAATAAGATTGTCTTTTATTTGCCTCAACCTCCAGCCAGGAATCTGGAACACTGGACCTGGTTCTAACCCATGATCCTTTTCTTTTTATCTCTGTGCTAAACTGAGCTTATTCACTAGCTCACTCATTTTCAATTGCCCTCTTCATAAATAAGGCACTGCCTAGTTAAAAAGTATGACTGAGGGCAGCTGGGTAGCTCAGTGGATTGAGAGCCAGGCCTAGAGACAGGACGTCCTAGGTTCAAACCGGCCTCAGACACTTCCCAGCTGTGTGACCCTGGGCAAGTCACTTGACCCCCATTGCCTATCCTTACCACTCTTCCACCTATAAGTCAATACACAGAAGTTAAGGGTTTAAAATTAAAAAAAAAAATTAAAAAAAAGTATGACTGATTAGATTGAATAAAACTGACCAAAAACAAATAATCGAGATTCTTAAGCAGAAATTAGAAAAGAAATTATAGAATAAGTTTGAAATCAACTTCTGCCACACCAGGACAGAGATGGAGAGGAGGCTAGGAGACATGTATGCTCCACAATCAGATCTCTGTGTTTTTGGGTAAAAGTCAGCAGCTACCAAGAGCTCAGGTTCTTACTCTTCAGAGCCTCCAACTGCCTCACTCTGTCCCCTGAAAGGAAAAACAGTTCTAGCTTCTATGAGTCAGGTAAGTAACAGGTTGCTAAGCCTCCACCCTCAGCTTCTCAATTTTACTGTCATTGCATAATCTCTGCTGGAACATCTCCTTCCCCTGAATTCCATTGGAATCTTGTACTCAGGATATCTCCCTCTCTCTTATCTCAATTGCCTAATTATTTTCTTAATCACAGCCTGCTTTTGTGTGTGATTCTCTCACTGCACTCAAGCTCATTGCTCAGAGCCCTTGAAACTCTCAATCTCTCCTGGAATAGAAATAAATGACACCCAACTTCATTTTCCAGGAGTTTATGCACCTAACTCAACTGAGGCCTGGAGAGAGTTCCACCATAACAATAGGCTCTCTTTCAAATCTTTACTTTCAGTATTAACCTCTTTTCAGAATTCCAGATTTTTTTCTTTAATTGCCCTCTGGACACTTAGCACCTTTGTGACCCTAGGTAAATCACTTAGCAACTAGCTGCCTCAATTTCCTCACTTGTAAAATAGGTAATAATAGCATCTACCAAAATATTTAGGAATCTATTTACCAAGACAAACACAGGAATTATATGAACACAACTACAAAATGCTTTCCACACAATTAAAACTAGATCTAAATAATTGGAAAAAACATCAATTGCTCCTGGGTAGGACAAACTAATATAATAAAAATATAAATCCTACCCAAATTTATTTACTTATTTAGTGCCATACCTATTAAACTACTAAGAAACTTTTTTGTTGTATTAGAAAAAATTTATAACAAAGTTCATTTGGAAGAACAAAAGATCAAGAATATCAAGGGAGTTAACGACAACAGCAAGATACTGTATGATAAACCCAAAGAGCCCAACTTTTGGGACATGAATCCACTATTTGACAAAAACTGCTGGGAAATTTGGAAAACAATATGGGAGAGATTAGGTTCAGATCAACATCTCACACCCTACACCAAGATAAATTCAAAATGAGTGAATGACTTGAATATAAAGAGGGAAACTATAAATAGGTTAAGTGAACACAAAATAGTATACCTGTCAGATCTCTGGGAAAGGAAAGATTTTAAAACCAAGCAAGAATTAGAGAAAATTACAAAATGTAAATTAAATGGTTTTGATTATATTAAGCTAAAAAGCTTTTGTACAAACAAAAACAATGTAGTCAAAATCAGAAGGGAAACAACAAGTTGGGAAAAAATCTTTATAACAAAAAACTCTGACAGGGGTCTAATTACTCAAATATATAAGGAGTTAAAGCAATTGTATAAAAAATCAAGCCATTCCCCAATTGAAAAATGGGCAAGAGACATGAATAGGCAATTTTCAGGTAAAGAAATCAAAAGTATCAATAAGTACATGAGAAAGTGTTCTAAATCTCTAATAATTAGAGAAATGTAAATCAAAACAACTCTGAGGTATCACCTCACACCTAACAGATTGGCTAAAATGAAAAAAAGGGAGAGTAATGAATGGCTGGAGGGGATGTGACAAAATTGGGATATTAAAGCATTGCTGGTGGAGTTGTGAACTGATCCAATCATTTTGGGTGGCAATTTGGAGCTATGCTCAAAGGGTTATAAAAGAATGCCTGCCCTTTGATCCAGCCTTACCATTGTTGGGTTTGTACCTGAAAGAGATCATAAATAAACAGACTTGTACAAAAATATTTATAGTTGTGCTTTTTGTGGTGGCAAAGAACTGGAAAATGAGGGTATGTCCTTCAATTGGGGAATGGCTGAACAAATTGTGGTATATGCTGGTGATGGAATACTACTGTGCTCAAAGGAATAATAAACTGGAGGAATTCCATGTGAACTGGAAAGACCTCCAGGAACTGATGCAGAGTGAAAAGAGCAGAGCCAGAAGAACATTGTACACAGAGACTGATATACTATGGTAAAATTGAATGTAATGGACTTCTGTACCAGCAGAAAGCAATGACACAGGACAGTTCTGAGGGATTTATGGTAAAGAATGCTACCCACATTCAGAGGAAGGACTGAAGGAGAGAAAACATATAAGAAAAACAACTGCTTGAATGCACAGGTTGAGATGGACATGATTGGGTATGTAGACTGGAAACTACCACACCAATGCAACTATCAACAATTTGGAAATAGGTCTTGATCAATGACAGATGTTAAAACCAGTGGAAATGTGCATTGGCCATGGGTGGGGGGAGTATGGGGGATGAAGGGGAAAGTAGGAGCATGAATCATGTAACCATGTTAAAAATGAATATTAATAAATGCTTAAAAATAAATAAATAAATATAAAAAAATGGGGATAGTGATATTACTTGCCTCAATGGGCAGTTGTTGAAATTGAAGTGAGATAATTCATGGGAAAGTATTTTGTAGCTGTAAAAATAATATTTTGTAGCTCAGCCTATTACTGAGATAACTCTGTAGTGAGTTGTCATGTAAACAATTTACCCCCCAAACAATGCCAAAATTACTTAAATAAAGATTAAAAAAGCTAAAAAATAGAATATCAAGGGAAATAATGAAAAAAAAAAGTGAAGGAAGGTGGCCTAGCAGTACTGGATCTTAAACTGTACTATAAAGCAGTGGTTATCAAAGCAATACGGTATTGGCTAAGAGACAAAGGGGAGGATCAATAGGTAAATAGACTATGAGTAAATGTCCTCAGCAAGATAGTGTATGAGAAACCCAAAGATCCCACTTTTGGGGCAAAAACACTGCTGAGAAAACTGGAAAACAGTATGGGAGAGAGTAGGTTTACAGCAACATTGCATCTACCCCATGATAAGATAAAAAGAAACTCTAAGTAAATTAGGTTAACATAGAATAGTTTACCTGTCAGATCTATGGGAAAGGAAAGAATTTAAGACCAAGCAAGAGACAGAGAATATTACAAAATATAAAGTGAATAATTTTGATTACATTAAATTAAAAAGGTTTTGTACAAACAAAACCAATGCAACCAAAATTAGAAGGGAAGCAACAAATTGGGAAAAAAATTTTATAACTAAAACCTCTGACAAAGCTCTTATTTCTCAAATTTATGAGGAGATAAATCAAACAAAATAATCAAGCCAATCTCCAATTGATAAATGGGTAAGGGACATGAATAGGTAATTTTCAAATAAAGAAATAAAAACTATCAATAAACACATGAAAAAGTATTCTAAATCTCTTATAATTAGAGAAAAGCAAATCAAAACAACTCTGAGATACTACTTCACAGCTAGCAGATTGGCTAATATGACAGCAAAGGAAAGTAATAAATGTTGGAGGGAATGTGGCAAAATTGGGACATTAATGCATTGCTGGTGGAGTTGTGAATTGGTCCAATCATTCTAGAAGGCAATTTGGAATTATGCCCAAAGAGCTTTAAAGGAATGCCTGCCCTTTGATCCAGCCACACCACTGCTGGGTTTGTACCCCAAAGAGATAATAAGGAAAAATATGTGTACAAAATATTTATAGTCATACTCTTTGTGGTGGCAAGAAATTGGAAATTGAGGGGATGTCCTTCACTGGAGGAATTCCATGTGAACTGGAACAACCTCCAGGAATTGATGCAGAGTGAAAGGAACAGAACCAGGAGAACATTATACACAGAGACTGATGCACTGTGGTACAATCGAACTTAATAGACTTCTCTACTAGCAGTAATGCAAGGATCCAGGACAATTCTGAGGGATTTATGAGAAAGAATGCTATCCACACTCAGAGAAAGAACTTTTGAAGTAGAAACAAAGAAGAAAAACATTTGCTTGATCATATGGTTCAATGGGGATATGATTGGGGATGTAGATTCTAAACAGTCACTCTAGTGCAAATATTAATAATATGGAAATAGGTCTTGATCAATGATACATGTAAAACCCAGTGGAATTGCTCATTGGCTATGGGAGGGTGGAGGGTAGAAGGGAGGGAAAGAACATGAATCATGTAACCATGGGAAAATCTTCTAAATTAATTAATTAAAAACAATTTTAAAAATAGCATCTACCTCCAAGGGGAGGGTTGTTGTGAGGACTAGACAAGATAATAATATAAAGTATCTAGCATGGTGCCATGTCATGTGGCAAGTGCTATATAAAGTACTATTTTATTACTACTACTACTATTTCCAGGGATTGTCATGGGGACCAGACAAGAGAACATTTAGAAAGCACTTACAATGCTTGGCACATTGTAGATACTTTATAAATGTTAGTGCACTTGATTTGAACTCATTATCTCCTGAAGCAATCCATTCCGATTTGGATTCCAGTTAGTTGTTAAAAAGTTTCACTTAACTCAATCTGAAATTTACTTCTTTGCAACTTCTCTCCATTTTTCCTTGTTCTACCTTTTGAGATCAAATAGCAAACCCGTTTCCTCTTCCACATGCTAGCCCTTCAGATACGTGAAGATAGGGTGTGAGTATTCTATTTGCCAGGATCAATAGCTTTATTGTCTTCGACTTAATTCTGTGCTCAAGAAGTCTTCAATCACTTGAATTTTTCACTGCCAAGAAAAATACAAACCTTTTATTTATGGTCAAACTCAAAGTGGTGCCACTCAAATTGTACATCCTTTCTTTATACTACTTCCTTCCCATGCACTCTCTTAGTCAAACTGATTGTCTGGATCTTGACTCAAGCTGTTCCTTATGCCTGGAATATCCTGATGCATTTATTAGATATGTGGTCATTGGCAAGTCACAGAACCCCACTGAGTTTCAGTTTCTACATCTTTAAATAAAGATTATAATACTCTTACCTCACAGGGATGTTGGGATGATGAAATGAGATAACTTATATAAAGTCCTTTGCAAAGCTTAAAGAATTCTATGAATGCTGTGGATGATGATGTTGATGTCATTTACCCTGTCAGGTTGGAAACATATTGACAGCAGGGAACATATTTTATTGAAACATTGCATTTTGTACAGTAGTTAGTACAATGCTCTCCACACAGCAGGTGCTTAATAAATGTTTGAACTTACTGAATTCATTTGTAATAGTTGTAGTATCTATATAGTATTTTATGGTTTGCACAGTTTGCACTTTATTTGTCTAACCTCATCCAATCATTTGAAATACAAATTTAACATAAATATTTTAAATTATACATATATTCAAATTTTTGTTATTCTACATGCTAAATCCAAACCCCTATTATACTTGTTGTATTAAATAAATGCAGTTATAAACAGAACAGAAATAAACAGGTACCATAATATAGTATTTGCCCATCTGTTAGACTGTTTGGCTCCTACAGCTTTAATGAAATAGTGTTTCTCAAAATGTTTAATAGTAGCAAGTCTATAATTATTCCAGAGGCAGGTGGGGATTAAAATATTTTTTCCCAGATATTATGAATCTCATCATAATTCAGAAGAATTCTGAAATGTTCAACAAAATAACTGTTTTAATAAAAGCATAGACTTTGCATTTGGTCTTTCTGGGAACAGAATTGAGAAGTGTAATCACCCCACAACACACAGGTATAAATAGAGATATCCAAATATTTAGTTTACCTACCTGTCAAAGGATGCTTCTTCCATTTCACCTTCTAAAGATATTGAATTATAACATTTATTTACGCCAAATTGATGTGTCTATTCTTTAAGTATGCTACCTCATTTTTTTCTGTAGTGTTTATTCAATTGCTACAATTAACTAATAGTTCTTAAAGGTGAACTCTACAGTTTCATACTGATCTTTTCCTCCTCCATCCTTCCTACCTACATGTAGTAAAATAATCATGCAAACACAAAAATTCTACCCCTTGAAATAAACCTGGTTAATGACCTACATGAGAAAAGAGAGTAATATCTTGCATGGGAATTTTCATTTCATTAACTGATTATAATCAATCAAACAACCAACCAACTCAAGTAATCCATCTCCATGGATTGGCTCAAAGGTGACTCAAAGCTTATTGCTGACTACATAAACAAAATAAAGTCATACATTTGAAAAATAGAATTGAGTTGGAGGGAAATACATCAACATGACTCACCCAGGGGAGGTTTGTTATTAGGATCATAGGTTTAAAATTGGAAATGACCTTAGAAGTGGTCAGTTCAGACTCACTCATTGTGCAGATAGTGGAAACAGGTTCAAAGAAGTTAAGTGACTTACCTAGGTCCCACAGCTAGCAAAATTTCTGAGGCATGATTCAGACCAAGGTCTTCATATTGTAATTCCTGCTCTGTCTCCAGCACCCCACCTTCCTACATCCCCTACAGCTTACAAACACACTCATGATTTCTTCATCCCTGATAGTTATTATCCTTCATCTCTACTTCTTTTTATGACTAAATTCCTTGAGAAGTCTATCTCCATAGTGTTTTCACTTCCTTTTCACTCACTCTCTTCTTAACTTTTGGCAGCCTGGCTTTCTAATTCATTATTTACATTTTTTAACTAACAAAGCTCCTCCAAAATTACTAATCATCTCTGATTAACAAAATCAAAGGCTCTCCCTCACCACCCTTTTCTATTCCTACTGTATCTCTGCAACTTTTGTTGCAACACTGTTAGTCACCATCTTTTTTGCCTCTTTTTTCTCTAGATTTTCTTGATAGTCCTCTGTTCTGGTTCTCCTACTACTCCTCTGACCCCACTTTTTCATTTCCTTTGCTGGATCTTCCCCAGGCCACACCTGATAACCATGAATATGTCCTCTACAGTTTTGTCCTGAGTCCTTTTCTGTTCTTTTTCTTTAAAATTTTGCTTGGTGATCTCTTTAGTTCTTTAAGTTTTGATGCAAATGATTTTGATACCTACTTGCTTTTTATTCCTAATCTTTCCTTTAGTAATTCTAGCTGCCTATTGGACATCTCAGCCTGGATGTTCCACAGACATTTAAATAAACATGCCCAAAATGGAACTAATTGTCTTTCCCTCCAAATCTTTTCCATTTTCTAACTTTTCTAGTAATGTTGAAGGCACTGGCATCTTCCCAGTCACCCTGGTTTGGTTTGAGGGAGTAATCCTCAATGCCTTACTCTCAACACCCCCTTTCCTCAACTGCACCTAATTTGGCCAGTTGCCAGTGTCTGAATATTCTATCTTTTTAACACTCTCATTTATACTCCTGTGTATCCTTCAGCACCACCACCCTTGTCATCTCAAATAATGGGCTATTGAAATAGCCTTCTGGTTGGTCACCTTTTGAGTCTTTCCTTACCCTAGTCCATCACCCACTCAGCTGTCAAATAGTCTTTTTCCAAAGGAGTAAGTGTGACCAGGTCACCGTCCACTCCTGATCATTATGCTTGTGGTTCCTTTTCAGCCACAAAATATAATATAAAATCCTGTTTGGCTTTTAAGGACCATCATAAATTGGCCCCTTCCTACGTTTTCAGTCTTCTTAAATCTTATTCCCCTCCATACACTTTGTGATCCAGTGACACTGGCCTTGTTGCTATTATTTTACATGACACTGTACTCCCAAACTCTTTGCATTTTTACTGTCTGTCACTAATGGCTGGTACTTCATCCCTCCTCCTCTCTGTCTTTTGGCTTCTCTGGCTTTCTTCCAGACCCTGGCAAAATTTTACCTTATTAAAGGAAGTGTTTTCCTATTAATGTTGTGTTTTCTTTCTGAGATTATCCTGTTTATTTTATATATATATATATACACATATATATATCTTGTTTTGTATGTTGCTATTTGCATGTTTTTTACAAAGATTTTATTATGTTTTTCCAATTGCTTGCAGAAACAATTTCCAACATTCATTTTCTGACATTTTGCCATCCAAATTCTTTCTCTTCCTCCACCCCCCTCCTCTCTCTTCTTCCCAAGGTGACAATATGATATATACATGTGTTGTCCTGCAATATATATTTCCATTCTCATAATATTGTGAAAAAAGACACATATTACACATACAAAAATACTCATGAAGGAAATTAAATGAAAAATAGTATACTTCAATTTGCATTCATATTCCATCAATTCTTTTTATGGCTGTAGTTAGCATTTTGAGTCCCTTGGAATTGTCTTAGATTATTGCATTGCTAATAGCAATTAAGTTATTCACAGTTGGTCATGGTATAGTATTATTATTACTGTGTACAATATTCTTCTGATTCTGGCCACTCCACTGAACTCTGCATTAGTTCATATAAATCTTTCTAGGCTTTTCTGAAATAATCCTGTCATCATTTCTTATGGCACAGTAGTATTCCATTACAATCGTATATCATTAGCTATTTATTCCCTGATGAACATTCTCTTAGTTTCCAATTCTTTGCCACCACAAAATAGCAGCTATGCATTTTTTGAACATGGAGGCACTTTTCCCCTTTCTTTGATCTCTTTGGGGTGCAGACCTAGTTGTGATGTTGCTAGGTCAAAGGGCATGCATGGATTATGGTTCTTTGGGTGTGGTTCCAAATTGCTCTCCAGAATGGTTGTATTAGTTCACAGCTCCACCAACACTGTATTAAAGTCCTCTGTTTCCATATTGTTCCCCCCATTAGATTGAGGCTCTTGAAAGAAAAGGATGGCTTGTTTATTTGTTTTTACTTTTCTTTGTATCCAGTACAATGTCCAACATGTAATGAGTGCAACATAAAATGCCTTTTGGTTTGACTTGACTTTGGCTTCCTTTTCTTCCTCCCCATACAATTGAATTGGAGATCAAAAAAGAATTTCAGGACTGAACAAACTCAGTGGGATTTTCTAGTCATCCAAAGATCATAATTAGTTCAAAACAAATGTAATTAATCAATTAGAAACCTGTACACTCTTCCAATAGTACACATATTATAAGCATGAAGAATGAATGAGCCTACAGAATACACTTGTGGAAAATCCCTCATATGGAAAACACAGATGACCAAGGAACATACATGGGTGGGGCCATTAATGTAGGGAACACATATGAACACAGTATTGTAATAGGATATTTGTTAATCAAGAGTTAATTAAGAGTAGATTAAAAAATAAGGTTAATTGCAAAAGATAAATATAGAAATTTGAGAAAGCTGAATTTCTTTAAGCCAAAATAGAATTTTCAAGAGAAGATCATGGGAAATAAAAAGAATTTCTCAGAGGTTCTTGAAAGGGACAGTGAGACCAACAAACTCTCACTCTTGGTCCGTCCTGACTCAAGGAAAGAGGTCAAAGGGTTTGGGGCTCAGAGAATTGGAAGTTGGAGAAGATCTGATGAATTTTCTACTTGAGAAATACCCAAGAAAGAAGGAAGGAGATTGTGGTGCAATATTATTGCTTTGCTAAGTGGTGGCAGAAGAGAGCAAAGCTATGAAGATTTTGACTAACTGTTTTCCCATCTAAACAGCAGTAAAGATATCTAATATTTCTCATAGTGATGAATAATTTTTTTTTAGTTTTAAGGTAGAAAGTTAGAATTGGGTTAATAAAAAGATAGGGAGATAAGTTAGTCTTGAATTTTTTCAAGGAGAAGCGGGTTCTTGCGAATCCTAAAATATGGAGTTTGGGTACAGTGAGAAAGTTTAGATTTAGGGTAATTATAATTATTGTTTAATTTTTCTTACCCCTTTCCTAAATTTTAATACTTCCAATAAATAGTTTTTATATAAACTTGGCCTGAGCCAGAATTTTTTTAGACTGCTTGGCAAGCCATCTTTCCCAATGGTCAAACCAACAGTCTGTCTATACAGGACACAGTTATTGGTAATACTATACCAATACCAATAATGTATAAGGGTTAGAAAACCCCTACAACATTACACAAATGGTGGGGCATGTTACCCAAAGTACATACTAAAGAGTTCTCGATGCATTTGGTCACTGATGTCTTCTGGTGACAACATCTTGTCATTCCCATTGGGCCTATGCCCTAATGGTTTCTGATCTCTGTCAGGCCCCTGGTCTTTGCTGGGCATTTTGACCAGATGTAGTCAAACCCCTGGCAGATATTACTTCTGCTAGTTTCATGAGTCCACTCTTTAACATATCTCAGTTAGATCTATTATTGTTGCTGGTCACTTCCAGGTGCGGCTTCACTGGGTATAAAGATTTAGAATTCCTTTTTGCTTTGGGTATCAGTTGTGAGTCAAAGCTGAGGGGCTGCCTTTTTCCTGTAAGAGGAAGAGTCAACTCTGCCCTCTTTGCAATAGAGGGATTGAATATTGGGAAATGATTTTCATAAGAAAAGGCATAAATAAAAGTTACTAATATTTTAAAAGCAATATTGACATGTAATGATGCTTCAAGGTGGCAATAAAATATTTCCCAGCACAGAATAAAGCACTTTAAGGAGAAAAGTTTGCTAACCTAGTTGTCAGTAAGCAAACTCAGACCTCTATCAGATATAGTCTGTTAGGTGCAGAGTCACACAGACAAAAATCAGTTGAGAGTATGTTAGAGAGTTGTACATTTAATTTTCAAGTACCATTAATTACCAACATCATTTAAAATGTCCCACAATAATTTTTACTCCTATTTTCTTCTTTGTTTTTGTTTTTGCAATGAGAATTCTTTGATTTGCTCATCTAATAACATTTTTATCTCTGATCCTACATGGATTTGGAAGGAAGAAGGAGTAGATGACATTCCTTTTTAAGACTGAGTCTAATTTCAGAATATTTAAATTATATTGCTGAGTAATACTGAAATCTTCACCAGCTTCATTATCCTTCTACACAAAGGATACTATTTTTTTTCCCTCAGGATTGCTTACTGTGATGAAAATAGGGGTAGGAACTGGATTTCTGATTTCACTGAAATAGGGAATTCCCAGGAGAGGAATCTCCCTTTGCCAGTGTAGATCAGTATCTTTTCTACAATTTCCAGTCTTAGGTAATTGTCTAGAGAATCATTCTAAAAGTGATGGCAATTCTACATTATACCTAAAGGCAAAATTTGACTCATAATAATTACACACATTTCATATTAATTAATTCACTAAATAATTTATAAAATATTTACTATTGTTTTTTTTTAGACCCTTAACTTCGGTGTATTGTCTCATAGGTGGAAGAGTGGTAAGGGTGGGCAATGGGGGTCAAGTGACTTGCCCAGGGTCACACAGCTGGGAAGTGGCTGAGGCCGGGTTTGAACCTAGGACCTCCTGTCTCTAGGCCTGACTCTCACTCCACTGAGCTACCCAGCTGCCCTCCTTTACTATTGTTTTTGCATTTTACTGGAGTGAGAGTTAACTATATACCTTAAGCACCTAATAAAATCATAATTATATCTGGAAAGCATCCCAAAGGCCATCTAATTTAACAATTTAGTGTTTACTTTTGAAGAAACAAAAATCTAGGAGGTTACATGAACTGTCCAAGGTCTCAAGATAGTTAGAATCAGAGATGAGATGGTCCTTTCCCATAAAGATCTGACAATCTATAGCTAATATGATAGCAAAGGAAAGTAATAAATTTAAATATTAAAAAATAAAAAATAAATGGAGGGGATGTGGCAAAATTGGGATGCTGGTGTATTGCTGGTGAAATTGTGAATTGATCCAAAAATTCTGGATGGCAATTTGGAACTATGCCCAAAGGGCTTTAAAAGACTGCCTGCCCTTTGATCCAGCCATATCACTTTTGGGTTTGAAAACCCAAAGAGATAATAATAGGGAAATGTGTGTACAAAAAGATTTATAGTTGTACTCTTTATAGTAGCAAAAACTTGGAAAATGAGGGAATGCCCTTTGATTGGGGAATGGCTGAACAAGTTGTGGTATCTTTTGGTGATGGAATACTATTGTGCTAAAACGAATAATGAACTGGAAGAATTCCATGTGAACTGGAACAACCTCCAGGAACTGATGCAGAATGAAAGGAGCAGAATCAGGAGAGAGTTGTACACAGAGACTGATACACTGTGGTAAAATCGAATGTAATGGACTTCTGTACTAGCAGCAATGCAATGATCCAGGACAATTCTGAGGGACTTATGAGAAAGAACGTTATCCACATTCAAAGAAAGAATTGTGGGAGCAGAAACAAAGAAGAAAAACAACTGCTTGATCACATGGTTTGATGGGAATATGATTGGGGATGTAGATTCTAACGATCGCCATAGTGCAAATGTTAATAATATGGAAATAGGTCTTGATCAATGATACATATAAAACCTAGTGGAATTGCTCATTGGCTATGGGAGAGGGTGGGAGGAGGAAAGAGAAAGAACATGAATCATGTAACCATAGAAAAATCTTCTTAATCAATCAATTAATTAATTAATTAAACTTAAAAAAATCTTACAATCTATTTGAGGAAGGAGCAGAACATACCTATTGGACAAAGAAAAAAAAACAAAGAACAACATATGATTAAATGTTCATGTCCCTTAAAGGGGATGTTCTACCCTAAAACTATAATGGGAATGGGACAAATACATTTTTCTCAAGAAATTGACATCCATAGAGATCACTGTCTAATCCTTCATCTCACAATTTTTTGGCTGTCATCCCCAGAGTTCCATCATCATGGAATCTCTCTCCCTTAAGGGTATCAGGACCAGCTACCTATCTTAGCATGATTATACCCTTAGTTTTCTGTGCCACAACAATGTACTTCCCAACTCTACACCCCCCCAAACTTGATGCCAATGATTTTTTGCTTTAGATGCAAAGTTTTGGAATTTGGAACCAAATTAACTCTTTTGAGTATAATTGGTAAGGAGTGGCTAAGAGACTTAGTGGATTGAAAGCCAGGCTCAGGAGCAGGAGGTACTGGGTTCAAATTTGACTTCAGGCACTTCATAGCCAAATGACCTTAATGCTTAGCCTTCATCACCCTTCTGCCTTGAAACATGCTTAGCATTGATTCTATGTTGGAAGGTGAGGTTTTTAAAAATGAGTAGCTGATCAGAGTGAGAAGGCATGAGGAGAATTTTTCCATTCTATAAATGCTATAGTGAGATTCTGTTCTTAAGTCCTTCCATTTTAGTTGCACATCCCACCTCGATGTTTCATAGAGGGAATAGGAATGGGACAGGTATTTATATGGTGTCTACTAAGTTCTAGGCATTATGCAAAGTGCTATATAAATATAATTGCATTTGACCACAGGCATCTTCAAATTACTATATTTATTTTGCATATATCTTATATTTTATTTTTGTGATCATGATGAATAAAAATAGTTTCTTGAGGCAAGAACTGTCTAACTTTTGTAGGTTTCCCCCAAGAATATTGCTGGTTTAATGAATGCTTGTTGATATTTAATTGTTAGTATAGAGTGGTTGGAGACCTACAGTGTATAAAGCACAAGGGAAAGCATTGTCAAGTGAGTTGTTGCCTGGAGTAGATCTAGGATGAACCTATTAAGACTTGTAATGCAAGGTGGCTAACAGAAACTTTTTGCTTCTGTAATTTCTAACGGTCACAAAAAGTCAGTTAAACATCTTAGAATCTTCAGAAAGTCAGTTAGAACTTAAAGCTATAAATAGAGGTGAAGTTCCAACTGACGGGGCTTTTGCCTTCTGGCTTTCGCTGTGGCTGGAGGCTTTTGCTTTGGCCTTTCGGCTTGGCTTTGCTTCGGCCTTGGCTTGTGCTTATTTTGTCTTGGGGAAATTTGGACCTCTCTCATTTCTCTGGACCTCTCCCTGATCTCCCATCTCCATCCCTTCCCTTCCCTGAATTTCTTTTGGGTCCTGGTGGAAGGGAGGGCTTGGTGATTAGCCATTGTGGGTTTATTTTCTATAGGTTAGTAGAGTATCCTCAAATAAGTTACCCTAGTTTTAATGATTTGATAAAGACTTTACTTGAAAGGCAGTCAAATCTTCCTGACCGGGAGAGCCGCTCTCTCTGTCTGTGTAAACCTCTCCCCAACCCATCCCCCACCCTCACCCCTCTCCCTAGCAGCAGTTAGAAAACCCTGAACCCCTCCCCTCTTCTGACTGACCCTGGTATTAATAAATCCCCTTGTTACCTATTCAAACCCTGTGGTGAGTCATTGTGTCAAAAATTAAGACAAGGGCTCAAGGGGAAGGAATCATTTTTCTTTTATTTCTTGAGAGAACTAGGGCATCCATCTTGGCAGGAAGTACCTCCTCAAGACTTCCTCCAGCCCTCATTTTGACTGGCAGGGAGGGGCCCTCCTGACTCCTCCCTCAAGAGACTGGAGAAACTAACAAGAGAAACTCTTCAGTCAAACCTAAACATTTCTTACTGGCCCTGGTTTCCTCCCTGTATTCTCTGTCTCAAGCCTCTGGGAATAAACCTGTTTGAGCTGCCTCTCCTACATACCCCATTTCCTTTAACTCCTAAATACCTTCCCATACCTTCATTCCTCCTCCAATCACCTTATAATCCCCTATTCCCCCATTATCCTTCCTCACACCCAAATTGCCTTGTTGACCAACTCAGATTACCTTATTTATTTTTGATAACAGACTGCCCCTTCAGCAATGCTCTCTCCTATCTCAAAGGAATTGAGCAAAGTTCCACTCTACCCTAGAACCTTCTGTTGGCTCTCTCCTGAAATATGGTGATTAGATTTTTCCAGTATATTTTCCAGATTGCAACCTTATATTACTAACTTTATAGAGCCAAGGAGGCCAGACTTTTACAATGGTTCATAAAAACTACATATTTTTGCAAACACCAACATGGAATCATTTTTCAGAAGCATAATTAGATTCTTAATGCCAGATAAATGCAAAATGTTGTTTGTGGCCTATATTGGAAGTGTAATGGAAGGAAGATCAGGTTGATTCAATGGAAGGACCAATACCATGCCATTTAAAATCATAAGATCACATATTTCTAATTATTCTCTCAGAGCTATGTTATATGTAGCAATTAATTAGTTATGATGAAGAATGCTGGACTTAAACTACTCTGTTATGTATGAGTGTTTCAACTAAAATTAAACATTTTCCATACACACTTGATACACTCAAGGTGACTGGTAGAATTGAATCATTTACTATTTATATTAGTTGATCAGATTTTTAATGGTAATTATGTAGAGAATAAAAGTAATAAAAGTAATATTTTAGTTATAATAGATCCAGATTAATCAGAAGAATAAACTATGTAGAATTTTCTTTTTTCTTTTAAACCCTTACCTTCCACCTTAGAATTAGGCAATGGGGGCTAAGTAACTCTCCCAGGGTCACACAACTGAGAAGTGTCTGAGGCCAAATTTGAACTCAAGAATTCCTATCCCTAATCTCAAACCATTGAGCCACATGCCTGCCCCCTATTTCCTTTCTTTTAAAGTTTCATTTTGGAGCTTAGTTTATCTCTAAAGTCCTTCCATACCTAATAGTTATCTGAATTTGGCATTTGAAGGTTTTCTGACTGATATCTTACTCCCTGGCTAAAAAATGGATTGATTATGATAAATACCTACATCCAATTGAACCATATTAAATAGATTAATAATAAAATAAAATCTAGTCATTGCCATTTTTATATCATAGTATATTATTATATATTAATAAAATATTATATAAATTCAATTTAGTAGACATTTATTAAGTGCCTACTATTTACCAAGTACTCTGTTAAGTGTTGGAAATATAAATAATAATAAGAAAGACAGTTCCTGCCTTCAAGGAGTTTACATTCTAATGGGGGGCAATAACACACAAAAGAAGCTAAAAAGTGAAGTGGTATATCAGGGGGTACAGAAATCATGGGGGGCATCTTGTTTCCTGGGATTGAAACCAGGTAGAAATGCAGACACAAAGTGGACTTATATAAGAATACAAATCCTGACTTTTATAAAAGAGGATTTTGGGAAGAGTTTAGTACTGCTCCATGCTCCAGCCTTCCAATTAGAGGGGAGAGAAGGCTGAGGGAGATAATATCCAAGGCTAGAGTTAGCAGCCTGGTGATGAGATTAAAAAATGATGAGCTTATACTGGGAGTAGCATTTTATTCCTTGGAGTTGAATGATGATAATAATAATAATATAATATGCATCATATTTCTATATTATTATGTTATCTCTATATAATATGTATTCTTATAATAGGTGAAAGGCATGGTGGTGTAGGAGAAGAGGGAAATTGTTGGTTAGGAACACCTGGGTTCAAGTTCAGCTTCTGATTCACCATAGCTGCGTGATGCTGGATCAATTATTTAAGCCTCTCAATGCCTCGGGTAACTCTTTAAGGTTCTAAGTTTTGATGAGTCGTTGATCTGTCTTGCTGGAAGGAGTTTCCATACTGGGGGTTCAAGATACAGGTGAAATTATAGGTTTCTCTTCCCCCTACAAAAAGGGAAAAAATAAAGGAAAGTTAAACTTTGAGACATTTGATGGGGTAGAAATCGAAGGCATAGGTTATTTTGTAAGAACTTAAGTGTACAACCTTATTTACCTAATAGATCCTGTATTGGTTAGGAAAAAGACACTTTCAAATGGATTCAGAATGGAGCATTCCCAAGCCTTTACAATCTTTATTTACTCTCTTTCTGCTTCTAGATTGCCTGCTCAACCCAAGTTACTATCTGTTTGCAATGATTTAGTGTCCAGAACTCTCATCCTTTGAAATTCAGGCCACAACATTCAGGGCTGCCAGGGACTTGGGCATTATCTGTTCCAAATTCTTTTTGGACAGAAAGATTCATTTTTGCTCTTAAGGATCTGAGGCATCTGGTATCCTATAACTAATGATTCTGTAAAACTGTGGCCAGGCAAGCTTCACTTGAGGTAATTTAATAGTTAGGATAAAGGTCAGAGTGAAGTACAGGATAGATGATTGTAAAGCTGTGTAGTTAAATGGTACCCACTGGTGTTGTTGTTCAGTGATGTTTGACTCTTTGTGACCCCATTTAGGGTTTTCTTGGCAAAGATACTGGACTGGTTTGCTATTTCCTTCTCTGGCTCATTTTACAGATGAGGAACTGAGGCAAATGGGGTTAAATGGTTTGGTCACGGAGCTAGCAATATCTGAGGCCAAATTTGAACTCATGAAGAGGAGTCTTCCTGACTCCAGGTCCAGTTCTCTATCCACTGTCCATCTCCATGCCTAAATGATATCTGTTCTTTTCATTGTCGTGAATAGAGGCAGGAAACCAAACAAAATTTTCCTACAAATAAGCCTCACTTCCAAAATTAATAGCGGACAATTTATGAAAGGAAGTCCCTATAACGACCCTGTGTGGTACATATGGAAAGAATTACTTTTCTAATTTTCCAGATTAAGGAACTGAAACTCAGCAAGGTAAAGAGACATTGCAAGTATGTGGCAGAGTCCACTTTTCTTGACTTCATACGTTATGCTAGTCACAAATGGAGGACAGACTTGAGTAATCACTGTTGAGGAACAAGGAATGTTATAGAAAGTGAGATCACATTTGATTAATGCCTGAAAATGTTATTGGAGAACTGCCTGTAGACTACTCTCTGGAAGCTGCATGACATAGTAGAAATAACATTTGATGTACAATGAGAAGACTGAGTTAAAACTCTAGACCCATCACTTACTACCAGTGTGACCATAGACAGACCACTTTATATCCCTGGTCTCAGTTTCCTTCTCTGTAAGATGAGGGGATTGAATTAGATGCACTCTAAAGCCCTTTACAATTAAAAATCTATAGTCCTATATGTCAGGGGGCAGGCAGCACTATTATGTGATGCTAGCTTTAAAAAATCCCTTCTGAGTTTCTGAGGCAATATCATATAGTAGAGGGGGATATGGGAAAGGGGAAGGGAATAAAAACTTTTAAGTACCCACTATGTGCCATGCACTGTGCTAAGTCCTTTACAAGTATTATCCCAATCTGATACTTAAAAATGTGGGGAGACTTAAATGCTATTATTATTCCTGTTTGATGGTTGAGGAAACTCAGGAAGACGAGTTAAATAATTTGCCCAGGCTTATAGAGCTAGTAAAGATTTGAAGCCAGATTTGATATCAGGACTTCTTGACTTCAAATCCAGAGTTCTTTCACAGTTACTACCTGGTTGCCTCTACATTGAAAACTGATTTTGAAGCCAGGATGTTCTAGGTTCAAGTTCCATCTCAAACACATACTGGCTGTATGACTTAGAGCAAATCATTTATTCTCACCATGTTCTAGGCAATATTCTAAGATCATAAACTGCAGAGAAGGCACCAAAGAACATTGGTAGAGAGAGTTTTATTCCTTGGGAAATCTGTATGCTAAAGAAATCAAAGTTCCAGCCCTTAACCCCGCTAAGTTCCTCTTAGTTTATGTTTACAGTATTTTGATTTTACTGCAGTTGTAGGCTCCAGTGAATTTTCTGGAGTTGTTTCTCTAGATATATTGATTGATTATGCTTGTTCTTTGTTATAACATCCTACTGTTACTGTGAGATATGCAATGAACAGCTGTAGCATCTTTGCCCATGTTCAGAGTTTGACAGCTGTTCCAAATACAGGGGAGAAAGCCAGTATGGTTTAATTTGGATGCCAAGACTAAACAGAGACCCTGGTGACAAGTTAAAACTGAAATCAGAAGTCGTGCAGATTGCCAACTTGAAAAAGAAGCTGGAACAGAGATAATAGAAATATCAGAGCCAGATTAAGAAAGGGCAAGTAAACAGTCAGGAGTAGTGCTGAGAGGAGAGAAAGGACCAAAAGAGAAAGGACAGTAGAAATAAAAAATACTTGAAAAGTAGTTTAGATAACTCAGCTTGGGAAGGTCCCAAGGAAACAAGATATATCATTGTCCATAATGTATGCTTTAGCAT
The DNA here is from genome assembly GCF_016433145.1 of Gracilinanus agilis. Classification (NCBI taxonomy): domain Eukaryota; kingdom Metazoa; phylum Chordata; class Mammalia; order Didelphimorphia; family Didelphidae; genus Gracilinanus; species Gracilinanus agilis. The sequence continues at coordinate 135,918,714 of NC_058134.1, read as the reverse complement.
GGCCTTCTTTTATAGGGTGACTAGAAAGTGCTTCTTTCTGTACTGCAGAAACCAGATTTCCACTTACTGAGACCTGACCAAAGAGTAGGCTTTTAACTTACATTTCCCCCTTTCTACATTTCCTTCTCTTTCATGTACCTTTTTTTGGAATGGAAATCAGAAATTCCTACCTCCCCCCACCCCATGTATAATTTTATGAGCTTCTTTTTTTCTGCAATGAAAAATCAACCATTCTTGCCAGGAGAGTCTCTAGGGAACTTAATGAAAAGTCATCTGTTTTACAGCTGGAGATAGAGCACTTCTTGAGAGAACCATTTTCACATCATCAATACATCAATCAGCAAACTATGATTAAGAATACGCTAGAGGAGATAATACAGTGTTTTAGAAAGAATGCTGGACTTAAAGCCTGAAGAGATGGATTTGAATCTTACCTTTCTCTTGTGTTAGCTTTATAACCATGGGCAGGTTGCCTCTGAGAAGTTTCTTTGTCTGTAAAATTGAGATAATAAAAGTTGTATTCTCAATCTCATAGTGTTTTTGCTAGGATCAAATGATATAATATATGTAATATATTTTGCAATTAAAAAAAGCTATACAACTGACATTTGTTATTAATACTAAGCCTTGGTAACTAAGTTCATGGATTTTGTAGTCTTGCTGTAGCAGTGATATTCACTTGGGAAAAAATAGAAAATGTTCTTTACCAAACCATGTAGTATTAACTTTAAATGCAACAAAAGCCAAGTATTGTGGTACATATTTGTAATCCTAATTAATAGGGAAGCTGAAGTGGGTGGATAGTTTGAGTTTAGGAGTTCTGAGCTGCAGTAGTCTGTACAATTTGAATATTTATGTTAAGCATGCCATTAATAAGGTGAGTCCCCAGGATTGAGGGGCTACCAGGTCAGCTAAAGTGGTGTGAATTAGATCAGTTTGGAAACTGAGCAGGTCAAAGCTCTCACAGCAATCAGTAGTGATTTTGGGCCATTGGGCCTCTCTTAAATATTGTTAAATTCAATCTTTAAAGGGCAAAAGAAGTTGTGAGAAGTAATTTCAGGTTGCAATGGTTAAAAGATTTCATGCAAACTACTTGGGAGTCAGGACTATTTCCCTACATAATGCACATTTGATAAACCTTTTTCATTGATTCAGTGGGAAGAGAGGTTGAACTTAACTTGATCTTTGAAGTATCTGGATGGCAGATCATGGTAAGTTGAAAAAATAAGGATGAACACTAAAAGCAAGTAAGATAGCATGAGCTAAATAATGAGAAAGGGGAAAATCTAGCATATGCTTATTATATTAACTCAACCTTCAAGTGCAACAGATTATAGAATGCAGAGATCAGAATTGGTTGAACCTATAAGTTTGATGTTGGGAAATAATTGGAAATAACATGAATTGTTAATAGTGGCATCAAATTATGCCTTGAAAGTTAGACACAGCCATTTGGATTCCATATAGTAGACCAAAGAGAATGACTGGATTCTTGAGCAGAGAAGCATTATGATAGAATCAACAATTTAGGAAGATTACTTTGAAATGAATTGTATTAAATAAGCAGCATGAATTGGAGGGGAAATGACTGGAAATGGAGACTATTATGCTAATCTTCTTGTGAGATGATTGAGAATTTGTGCTGACAATAGAAATGGAGAGGGACTACCTCTGAGACATTTTGTTTTTTTTAAAAAAAATCTTTTTTTTAAATTAAGAAAGAAATTGTTTTCACTCCCTCTGTTAGTCTTCCTTCACTGATCATTGAAAAAAGAAAGAAAAATGATTGTAACAAACATGCATAGTTAAGCAATGGAAATACCCATATTGATCTTGTTCAAAAATATACATTTCAGTTTGCATCCTGAGTCTATTAGTTTGAAGAATAAGAAAAGAAAAAAAGATAGTCCAGGAGATAAGTTCAATACTAGAATAATAGAGAGGATCTGATGCCATAAAGAACTGACAAAATTTGCTGTCTTCATTTTTCTTTCAGGCACATGTTATTAGGTAAAGAGGAAAAATTTTGTGATGAGTCTGATGGGATCATGATTGGTCATTTCATTAATTAGATTTCTTAAATCTTTCAAAGTTATTTGCATTTAAAAATATAATAATTGTATGTATCATTCTCCTGATTTTTCTAATTTTACTATGCATTAATTCACAGAACTCTTTCCAAGTTATACATATACAAATACATACATATGTACATATACCTATTTATGACTATCTATTTGTTCAGCTATTGCCCATTTGAGATATACTCTTTTAGTTCCCAAGTTTTTTTTTTTTTACAATTGATCATCATACTTTATGGCTGTTACTATGCACTACATTCTTTTGATTCTACTCACTTTACTTTTAATCACTTCATATAAGTCTTTACAAGTCTTTTTGTGATCATTTTGTTCATTTCTGATGATATAATAGCATTCCATTACAAACATATGCCAAAACAACAAGCCATTCCTAATTGATGAACATCCTTTCCAGTTCCCAATTCTTTCTCACCACAAAAAAGAGCTACTAGAAATATTTTTGTATAAGTAGATAATTTTCCCCTATCTTTGATCTCTTTGGGATACATCTAATAGCACTATTTCTGAGTCAAAGGGTATGCACAGTTTTATGGCCTTTTGGACATGGTTCCAAATTGCTCTCCAAAATGTTTGCACCAGTTCAGAGCTCCACCAACAGTGTATTAATGTACCAAATTTTCCACATGCCTTCCAACATTTATCATTATCCTTTTTATCATATTATCTGCTATAAATATTTTTGTGAGTCCGTTTGGTTTTCTTCATTTGATATTTTGGAAAATAGACCTACTAGCAGTATCTCTGGATCAAAGGGTATGTACAATTTAGAAACTTCTTAGACATAGTTCAGAATCATTTTCCAGAATAGCTGAAACAGCTTTTATCTCACAGAGAGTAAGTTAATGAGCTGATTTTCCCATAGACCTTCCAGCATTTGTCATTTTCCTTTTTTTTTTTTTCAATTTTGGTTATCTGATGAATGTGAGGTGGTGGTTAGAGTTGCTTTAATTTTCATTTTTCTGATTATTAATGATTTGTAACTTTTAAAATATCACATAGAATGCTTAGATTTCTTCCTTTCAGAACTGCCTGTTCATATTCATTGACCATTTAACTATTGAGAAATAGCCTTCATTCTTATAAGCTTGATTGAATTCTCTACAAGTCTTGGAAATAAGACTTTTTTCTGATTAACTTGCTGCAAAGTTTGCTTTTTTTCTCTCCCTACTTATTTCCTTTCTAGTTTGACTGTACTGATCTGTCTGGGTGAAAAATGTTTAAAGTTTATTGTCATTTTATCTTTGATGATTCTTTTTACCTTTTGCTTGACTGTGAACTCTTCCCTTATCCATAAATTAGAAGAGGAAATTTGTTCCTTGGTCCTCTAATTTGTTTATTGTCACTCTTTATGTCTTAGTCATGTACCTGTTTGAAGCTTATTCTGCTATGAGATCTTATCCTATTCCTACTTTGCTTCAGTTTGAGAATGTTTCAAAGAAAAAATTAATAGGAGTTGGCAACATATTGATATTTGGGGTAAAGAAAAGGGACATATTAATGATGGTATTCATTTCATATATATTTATATATGATATATTCAATATTAGGATAACAGAGAATCTGAAGTCCATAAAGATTTGACACAATTTGCTATAATCATTTTTTATTGCAGAACTATGTGTTTGTATATTTGGCTGTGTATATCTTTCTCTGTTTCCCAGCACCTCTGAAATTGATTGCAGTTGGACAGCTCCTGCAACAACTGGCAACAATGCTCTTTAAGAAACAAATTGTTTCTAAGCATCATTACCTAAGGGTGGCAGATTGGGACCCTGATGCTCATATAATTAATTTCCTCCAAAGCTTCCTGATTTGAAGAGAAAGTGTCAGGGGCCATGGAGGAAATTATTTGAGTGAATATCATAATTGTTTTCTTCTCATATATTGTAGAACAGAGAGGTTGTCATATCATGAGTAGTATCTATTTGAAACTGTTATAGAAGTAATAAGAAATAAGTAAAAAAAAATAAGTAAATATAAGTAATAAGAAATACGTAATAAGAACTGTTATAGAAGTAATAAGAAATCTAGGAAATGAGATAGGGCAAATTGAGCTTAAATATTTGAGTAAAAAAATCCCTATTTTTTTTTTTGTTAAATTTATTTAGAATACTTTCCCATTGTTACATGATTCATGGTATTCCTCACCTCTCTTTCCTTCCCCCTCCCAGAACTTACAAGCAATTCTACTGGGTTATACATGTATCATTGTTCAAACCTATTTACATATTATTCATATTTGCAATAGAGTGAACTTTTAATGTCAAAGCCCCAATAATATCCCTTTTGAACCATGTGATCAATCATATATGTTTCTTCTTTTTTTTTAATTTTTTTAATTTTTTAGAAAAATTTTCCATGATTACATGATTCATGTTCTTCCTTTACCCTTTACTCCCCTTACCCCCTCCCCCATAGCCAATGAGCATTTCCACTGTTTTTAACATATGCCATCTATCAAGACCTATTTCCATATTATTGATAGTTCATTGGTGTGGTTGTTTTGAGTCTACATCACCAATCATGTCCATGTGTTCAAGCAGTTGTTTTTCTTCTGTTTCCACTCCTGTAGTTCTTCCTCTGAATCAGGGTAGCGTTCTTTTCCATAAATCCCTCAGAATTGACCTGGATCATTTGCATTGCTGCTAGTACAGAAGTCCATTACATTCGATTTTACCACAGTGTATTAATCTCTGTTTACAATATATTTTTCTTCTGCATTTCTACTCTAACAGTTCTTTCTCATAAGTTCCTCTGGATTATCTTGGGTCATTGCATTGCTGCTAGTAGAGAAATCCATTACATTTGATTGTGCATAATATATCAGTTTCTGTGTACAACATTCTCCTAGTTCTGCTCCTTTCACTCTGCATCAGTTCTTGGAGGTCTTTCCAGTTCACACTGAATTCCTCCAGTTCATTATTCCTTTCAGCACAATAGTATTCCATCATCATCAGATACCACAATTTATTCAGTCATTCCCCAATCTATGGACACCCCCTCATTTTCCAATTTTTTGCCACTACAAAGAGTGCAGCTATAAATATTTGTGTACACATCTTTTTCTTTATTATCTCTTTGGGTATAAACCCAGCAGTGGTATGGCTGGATCAAAAGGCAGGCATTCTTTTAAAGCCCTTTGGGCATAATTCCAAATTGTTCTCCAGAATGGTTGGATTAATTCACAATTCCACCAGCAGTGTATTAGTGTCCCAATTTTGCCACATCCTCTCCAACATTTTTCAGTTTCCTTTGTTGCTATATTGGCCAATCTGCTCTGTGTAAGGTGGTACTTCAGAGTTTTTTTTTTTTGATGTGCATTTCTCTATTGTTGTGAGGAAGATTATTTAGTTATTAATTAGGAGACCTAACAGGAAGGGCTGGAGAATTCCAAATGGAATGGGGAAGCAGGAAGTGTTGCTTGCTCTCTGAGATGGACTCCATGGTGGTTGGGACAAATTGCAACTGACCCTAGGAGACCTCAAATTTCCAGAGATCCTGAAGGAAGACTGACAACTACTTGTGGGAGATTTTGATAGAGACTATTAATCCCAACCTGAGTTGCAGGTTAACTTGGGCTGGGTTAGCTCTCAGAATCTACCCACCTGAAGGAGTGCAGCTAGTGGTCCTGGAGGAGCTGGAACATCACTGGAGTGAGTCTGGACTCTGCTTTGAGGATTCCAACTTCAGTCCTGCTATTCTCTGGGCCCTGTCTGGCTTAGGTCTCAGTTGAGTGTAGGAAAGTCCCTTCCCTGACCCTGTGGTTTGCCCTTAGTCTGAAAGTGTAGAAAGCCCTATTCCCATCCTTTACCATAGTTTCCTTAATTAAAATTGTTATAAACTCTTGTCATTTGCCTGCTAGCTTCCCTAGGCCCCTTGCCTAGATGCTACAGAGTGACAGTTGGGCCTAACTGCCACTTCTGTTAACAGATACCTCCTTAGCAGTTAAACCCAGTCTCCCTACCTTGTTTGGTCCTGCCTTCTGTCATTCCTGTCTCCCTCACATCCACTGAGCCCACAAAATAATATTTTAGTTAACTTTCCTGGTTTTCTCCTTAATACGATTCAGGAGGGATTTAGAACACTTTTTCATATGATTATTGATAGTTGTGATTTATTCATTTGAGAGATGCCTATTCATGTCCCTTGACCATTTGTTGATTGGGAAATGGCTTGACTTTTTGTAAATTTGACTTAGTTCCTTAATATTTGGGAAATTAAACCTTTGTTACAGAATTTTGTTATAAAGATTTTCCCCAAAATTTGTTGCTTTCTTTCTAATTTTGGTTGCATTGGTTTTGTTTGTACAAAATAATTTGATTTAATCAAAATCATTCATTTTACATTATGTAATTTTCTCTGTCTCTTGCTTGCTCTTAAATTCCTTCCTTTCCCACACAACTGATAGATATACTATTCTATGTTCACCTAATTTATTCATGATTTCATTCCCCATATTTAAGTCATTTACTCATTTTAAATTTATCTTGGTATAGGGTGTGAGATGCTGATCTAGACCTGATTTTTCCCATACCGTTTTTCAATTTTTACAGCAGTTTTTGTCAAATAGTGAGTTATTCTAAAAGATGTGATCTTTGGGTTTATAGAACACTAAACTTGCTGAGGTCATTTACCCCTACTCTATTCCATTGATCCTGCCTTCTATCTCTTAGCCAGAACCATATTTTGTTTTAATGACCACTGCTTTATAGTACAGTTTAAGATCTGGCACTTCTAGGCCCCCATTCTTCACTTTTTTTTTATTATTTCCCTTGATATTCTTGATCATTTTTCTTTGTTCTTCCAGATGAACTTTGTGATAATTTTTTCTAATTCTATAATTTTTTTTGGTAATTTGATAGGTGTGGCACTGAATAAGTAAATTAATTTGGGTAGGATTCTGATTTTTATTATATTAGCTTGTCTTACCCATGAGCATTTAATGTTTTTCCAGTTATTTAGATCTAATTTTAATTGTGTGATAAGTGTTTTGTAGTTGTGATTATATAACTTCTGTTTGTCTTGGTAGATAGACTTCTAAATATTTTATATTTGTCTTGAATGATTTTTAATTGGAGTTTCTCTTTCTAACTTTTGCTGATGAGTTTTGTTGTAATTGATTCATCATCAGTAATGTTGATGATTTATGTGAGTTTAATTTATACTCTCCAACTTGGCTAAAGTTATTAATTATTTCCATAAGCCTTTTAATTGATTTTCTAGTATTCTTTCAGTATACTATCATGTGCAAAGAGTGATAGTTTAGTTTCCTCATTGTTTACTTTAATCCTTTCAATTTCTTTTTCTTCTCTAGTTGCTACTTCTAGCATTTCTAGTACAATATTAAATAGTAGTGGTGATAATGGGCATCTTTGCTTCACTCCTGTTCTTATTGGGCTTCTAAACTTGTCCCCATTGCAGATGATACTTGCTGATGGTTTTAGATATATACTGTTTATTATTTTAAGGTAGGGCCCTTCTATTCCCTTACTTTCTAGTGTTTTCAAAACAATGGATGCTTTTTTTTTGTCAAAGGCTTTTTCTGCATCTATTGAGATAATCATATGATTTCTATTAGTTTGGTTATTGATATGGTCAATTGTGTGGATGGTTTTCCTAATATTAAACCATCTTTGCATTCCTGCTATAAATCCCACCTGTCATGAAGAATAATCCTTGTGATAACTTGCTGAGGTCTTTTTGCTAGTATTTTATTTAAGATTTTTTTCATCTATGTTCATTAAGGAGATTGATCTGTATTTTTCTTTCTCTGTTTTTGGTCTGCCTGGCTTTGGAATCAATATCATATTTGTGTCATAAAAAGAATTTGGTAAGATTCCTTCTTTGCTTATTTTTTCAAATAATTTGTATGGTATTGTGATTTGTTGTTCTTAAATATTTGATAGAATTCACTTGTGAATCCATTTGGCCCTGGAGATTTTTCCTTAGGAAGTTCATTGACTTGTTCAATTTCTTTTTCTGAGATGGGATTATTGAAGTATTCTATTTCCTCTTTTGTTAATGTAGGCAATTAATATTTTTGTAAATATTCACCCATTTCACCTAGATTGTCATATTTATTTCTATATAATTGGGCAAAATAATTACCTTAATTTCCTCTTCATTAGAGGTGAGATTACCTTTTCATCTTTGATAATGTTAATTTGATTCTCTTCCTACTTTTTAAAATTAGATTAACCAGTACTTCATCTCTTTTATTTGTTTTTTTTCAAAGTACCAGTTCCTAGTCTTATTTATTATTTCAATAGTTCTTTTACTTTCAATTTTATTAATTTCTTTTTCATTTTTTAGGATTTCCAATTTAGTTTTTATTTGGGCATTTTTAATTGGTTCTTATCTAATTTTGTAAGTTGCAAGTCCAAGTTATTGATCTCCCCCTCTTGATTTTGTTGATATAGCCACTCAGAGACATAAATTTTCCCTAAATACTTCATTGGCTGTTTCCCATAGACTTTGATGTGCTGTCTCCTCTTTCTCATTCTCTTTAATGAAGTCCATAATTGTTTCTCTGATTTCTGTTTTGATGTACCATTTTTGAAGAATTAGATTATTTAGTTTCTAGTTAATTTTAAATTTGCCTTTCCATGGACCCTTATTAATTATAATTTATTTGCATTATGATCTGAAAAAGTTGTGTTTATTATTTCTGCTTTTCTGCATTTATTTGCAATATTCTATGTCCTTCATACATGGTTAGTCTTTGTATGTTGTTATAATGAAAAATAGGACTCTTCTTATACTACTATGCTTCTAGGGGATATTGGTTAGGGAAGCTGTGTCTTTCTATGCCCCTAGGTAGCTGGTGACTGGGGAACACCCACTCAGTCACTTCTGCTAGATGATATAATTCCCTATTCTCACTAACAGTGCCCAGGCAGGACCCTTATGGTCAGGTGAATGGGTAACCCTTTCAGGTCCCACCTGGCATTGGATTGATTATTAATATTGGGTTCTAATTAGCTTTGAATCATGTTGTTCATCTGACTGTGTTGCTCCCTCGCCAAGGTAATGTATGTAAAGGATGTAATGACCACTCAGGAATGTACTTAATGAAACTTTATTGAACTCAAATAGGGAAAGGAATAATCAGGAATGGATTGGGGATAGGATACCCTGTCACATTAATAGCTATGATGAATAATCCCTCAGGACTATAGGCTGTTGTTTCAGTAAGCTGGGCTATTGTTCTTCACCCCCTCTGGTTCAGGTTAGCCACTGCCAAACTAGAGAGAGCCAAACTCGGTTGGTACAGATATCGATGATCTCTCTTAGCTTCTTTATTATCAGTTTATGGTATTTCATCCTGACAGCCTTCAGGAAATAACCACCCTTCACCTCCTTCTTCTTTGTCACTTCCCTTCCTTCCTTCACCACCCGGTCCCAGATACCTAATAGCTAATGATGATTCAAATCCCTAAAGATCTAGGGACATTCAGAGAGGATCAATGACCCATGGTCAGAGACCCACAGATCACTGCTCCAAGATCAAAGATCAATGGTCCTAGCTCAAAGACAAAAGACCCCTCCCAGATGACTGTTAGGGGTATTTATATTCTCAGGCCAACTAACTTTGCTCCTGTCCTCACAGAATCTGGGAATATTCCAATGTCTCCAACTGTCTCCCTTGTTAATCAAGATGAGACTAACAATTCTCAGAATTTGAATATAACAATATGTACCATATACTGCTGCAAAGAAGTTATATTCCTTTTCATACCTGTTCAACTTTCTCCAGATATCTATTAAGTCTAATTTTTCTAACATTTCATTTACATCCCTTCTTTCTCATTTATTTTTTGGTTCAATTTATCTAGTTCTGAAAGGGGAAGGTTGAGATCCCCTGCTAGTATGATCTTACTATCTATTTCCTTCTCATGTTCCTTTAATTTCTTCTTTAGAAATCTAGATGCTAAACCATTTGGTGCATAAATGTTTAGTAATGATATTACTTCATAGTTTAGAGTACCTTTTAACTAAATGTAATTTCCTTCCATATGTCTTTTAATCAGATCTATTTCTACTTTGGCTTTGTCTGGTATCATGATTGCTACTCCTGCTTTTTTAACATTAGATGATGCATAATAAATTCTGCTCTAGCCTTTTATCTTGAATCTGTCTGTGTCATCCTGCCTCAAATATGTTTCTTATAAACAACATATAGTAGGATTCTTTTTTTTTTATCCACTCTGCTATCCACTTGTGTTTAATGGGTGATTTCATCCTATTCACATTCAGCATTATGAGTACAATCTGTGTATTGTCCTTCATCCTATTTCTCTATTCTTCCTCACCAGTATTTTGCTTTTTGTCACTCCCCACTTCCCCCTCTCTCTAATTACCTCCCTCTTTCTTTGTCTTATTCCCCTTCTACTTCTTTGTAGGGTAAGATAGAATTCTGTACCCCATTGAGTATACTTGTTTTTTCCTCACTGAGCCAGTGAAGATGAAAACAAAGTTTAAGCACTGCTTATCACTACCCTTATCCTCTCCTCTCTATAATGATTTTTCATATCTTTTTATGATATGTAATTTATCCCATTCTATTTCTCCCTTCCCTTTTTCTCCCAGGGCAACCTTCTCTTTCAGCTCTTGATTTATTTTTTAAAAATATCATTCCATATCACATTTACATACACATCATATAATCATAAATCATCATATACATTGTATCACCATAATCAGTTTATTTCTCCACCCTCTTTCTGAGTAAATTCCTTTTATATTCCCTACTACTAAGAGTAATTTTTGAGAATTGCAAAAATCCTCTTTCCACGTAGACATATAAACATTTTGACCTTAATGAATCCCTTAAATTTTCTCTTTCTTATTTACCTTTTTGGACTTATCTTGTGTCTCATGTTTGGACTTCAAATTTTTTGTTTAGGTTTGACTTATTCCTCAGGTATGCTTGGAAATATTCTCTCTTATTAAATACCTATTTTTTCTCCTGAGAGAATATACTCAGTTTTGCTGCATAGGTGACTCTGCATTGTAAACTCAAGTCTTTTGTCTTCCTGAATATCGTATTCCATGCCTTTCAGTCCTTTAATGTAGAAGTCACTAGGTTCTATATGATCCTGATTGTAGCTCCATGGTATTTGAACATTTTCTTTCTGGCTGCTTAAAAAAAATTTCTCCTTAACTTGGTGGGTCTTGAATTTAGCTATTACATTCCTCAAAGTTGTAATTTGAGGATTTCTTTCTGGAGGTGATCTGTAAATTCTTCTAATTTCAATTTTATTTTATTTTTTGAGGATCTCTGGGCATTTATCTTTGATAATTTCTTGAAAAATGATGTATAAAGTTTTTTTCTTGATCATGGCTTTCAGGTTGTCCAATAATTCTCAAATTATCTCTCCTAGAACTATTTTCTGTGTCAGTTGTTTTTTCCTGTAATATATTTCATGTTTTCCTCTGTTTTTTCATTCTTTTGATTCTGCTTTTTTGTTTCTTCATTTCTCATAAAATCATTAGTTTCTAAATGGTTAATTCTGATTTTTAAGGCCTGATTTTTCTTTGTCAGTTTGGATCTCCTTTTTCCATTGGCCCTTTTCTTCTTGTATCACTTTCATTTCTTTTTGCATCACTTTCTTTTTTCTTTAATCACTTTCATTTCTCTTTCCCACTTTTCCTCTGCTTCTTTTAATTGTTTTTTGAAGTCTTTTCTGAGCTTTTCCAGAATTTGTGTCAAATACATATTTTTTATTTTGGATTTTGTGTGTGTTTCTTTTACTTTCACTGTCCACTTCTGTGTCTGTGCCTTGGTCTTTATCTCCATAAAAATTATTTAGAGGTAGGTGCTTTTTTGTTGTTGTTTGCTCATTTTTCCTATCTTGGTATAGGTAGGCTCTGTTTTCTAGGAAGATGAGATCTCTTCTTAAACTTCAGTCCTCTTTTGTTGTTATTCTTAGCTTATTTTCTGGGTCTGAGGGATGAGAGCTCTGGGAGGCCCCTTCTCCCTGCTGATTCAATTGAACCTTGAGATGTTGGTGTCTCAAGGCCTTGCATTAGGCTTGGTTGTAAGCTTTTGATCTCACTCAGACCTTGATAAGATTAGGAGCTGATCAAATTCTAGCCCCAGGCTTTGGCTCAAGGTTTTGGTCTTGCTGTGTACTTGATCCCATCTAGCAACCCCTTGATTACCCTGTATTAGAGCTTTGCCCTGAGCTTTAGGCAGAAAGATCAGTACTTAGTACTCAGTACTATCAGCACCATCACCCCCCACCCCCAAAATGTGTAATATGTTCTTATCTCAAGCCCAAACTGAAAAACCTGGTTTCATTCTGGGTCCACAAGGAAGGGCTCACTTCAGCCTAGACTGCCCTGGGCTAGGACTCTGGACTCCTTCAGAGAAGATTCTTCTAGTGACATGGAGTTGCTGTAGTTTACTTCTATATCTATGAATTTTTAAAGAAGCATCATTTTATAATTTGATATAAACAGAATATTTGCAATGAATTCAATACTTTATTGTCACTCAGCTGAACTACCTTTATGGTCCCTTCTAGCTCTAATTGTTATGATTGTATATGTTATTCTAGGTTAGATAGAAATACTAAAACACAGATTCTGATTTTAATTGGTTGTTGGTTTCTGGATTTTCTGTAAATGTAAAATACAAAGTTCTATATAGGTAAGCACAGATTTGCAATTGATCACTTCATCCAACTACATGATGATAGGGTTTTAAGAAATGGCCTGGCCCAGGTTCTTTTCAAATCTGTTATGCTTTGACCAAGTATGTAAAGCTTGTAATCAGTCATTTTGAAGGGAAGTGTAAAATAGGAAAATAAGAGGATAGATGAAGATACTCAAGCTAACAGGGAGATAATTTTAAAAAGTGCTTCGTTTTGATTGAAAATTGATACCCCTCTGCTCCACTAATTACCTTACAACAAAGAAAGACAATTTATTCAGTACTTATGATTTGCAAAATCTTTAAATAGATTATTTTGAGTGTGACAATAATCCATGAGTTAGTTACTTATTATTGTTACTCTAATTGCCTCTCTACATTGTACTTTTAATCTCACCCCTTCATCTCCTTTGGAACCTTGTCTGTGCAACCACTCCCACTTTCTAGCTTATACTCTATCTTGCCCTATTTACTGGCTCCTTCCCTGCTGTTTACAAACATACTCAGGGATAGGGCTCCCATTTCCTTAAAACTTTCTCCATTAGAATCTGCACTCATTCTAAGGTTGTTTTATATCTCTCCATTCTTTCTCAGGTAACCTTTCTGAGCCAATGATTTCTCTTGTCTTCATTTCTTCACACCTTCACTTTGCAACCTCTTAAAATTTGGTTTGTCTTTCTAATAAAATTATCCCCTCTCAGATGACCAGTTTTCTCAATTGCTAAATCCAAAAGTGTTTTATCAGTCCACATTCTCCTCCACCTATTGTAATGAGAGACAGCCTGGGTGTTATCTTACCTTAAAAATCTAATTTCCTAATTTCTTCATTACACAATGTATATCTTTTGAAATTGTATTTGACTTCTTCCTGCTGAATTCCATTCCTTGATCTCTAACCTCTCCCCCACCTTTTTTGTCTGACTCATTTGACCTATTCTTAGACTCTTCTTATTGAGATCAATGTATGTATATATTAAACATGGGTATGCCCCAGGACTTTTTCCTGGACCTTCTTCTCTATTTCTCTTAATACTCTTTTCCTTTGCTAATCTTATCTTATTAAGTCATCCTTATTAAGCAATTGCTCCCAATTGTCAATGTGCCTTTCAAATCTACATGTCTAACTCTAAAGTCTCTCCTAAACTTTTCTACCTTGTTAGCTTCCTGTTGAAAATCTCTATCTGAATGTCCAAATGGTGTCTCAAACCACATTTTCTATAAACTTGTTCTCCTTCTAACTTTACCTTTTTCTACTGAGGGCATTTAATGTTTTTCAAGTCATTCAGATTAATAATCTCTGTCATCACTGACTCTTTCCTTCCCCTCAACCTCTACATTGTAACAAATAAAATTGATATTGAAGGATATATATATAAAGATATTAAGGTTTTATTAACAGCCATATTGATAATTAAAAAAATGTGCCTGCTAAGATCTAATTCAAATGCCCTGCCATGCTTTCCCCCTGACTGCTTCATAGGAAAGAGCCTATCCCAATCAAGTTCTGAGTCTTTATACCTCTGTCTACGTAACTACACTTCCTGGCCACCGGTATTACATAAGAGGAATTATGGGAAATGTAGTTTTCAAGTCCCCTAAATGTCCACAGGAAGTCTATATCATGGATCTCAATATTAAGTCCAAAGACCCCCAAATTTCCAATATCACAACATGCAATCAATTGCCAAGAATTATTCATTCTCTTTCCATAACATACCTCATTTCTGTTCATTTCATTTCTGACCACTACAAAAAAAGGTCAGTCTTTTTTACCTCTAGCCTGGAGGCTATTGTAATAACCTCCTACTTTGTTGCCTCATTTCTAGCTTCTGCATTCTTCAAACCAATTTATACCTTTACCAAAATAATCTTCCTACAGGATAGATTTGATCATGTAACCCAAAGGGACAGAGGTAGTAGCAATGGCAGAGCCAGATTCAAACTCAGTTGAACTGATTCAGTCTAGTGATATTTCCACTTTATACAAAACTGACACTCTTTGTCTTAGAATTTTAAGATTTGACATATATTATAGTGAATTAATCTCTCTCCTGTTCAACAACCTTTGTTGTTTTTTTGGTTGGTTCTCTTTTGCCTCTAAGATTAAGTTTGTTGGATATTTAAAGCCAGTCACAGTCTAGCTTCAGCTTATTTTTCAGGCTCATTGCACATATTCCTGTCAATTTGGCCTGCTTTGCCACTTTTGGTAGAAAATATTTCATCTTCTTTCACCATACCTTTGGATAAGCTGTCTCCAGTGACCTGAAAAGCATTTCTTTCTTGCAGTACTCAGCTCAAATGATACCTCCTACCCAAAGTTTGTCCTAATGCTCCCAATTGTCAATGTCCTCACACTGGAAATTATTTTATGCATTTTGCATTGTATTATCTTTCCACATGCTGTTAGCACATTAAAATGGAAATTCTTGAAGGGAGGGTCTCAGTTTCTCTCTCTCTCTCTCTCTCTCTCTCTCTCTCTCTCTCTCTCTCTGTTTATATCCTTGGTGCAGACATAGTGATTGGCACATAATAGATGCTTAGCTAGTTAAGTGTGAAAGTGGATTGAAGTCTGAACCTGGAGTCAGGAAGAACTGAGTTCAATTCTGGCTTCAGGCAAGTATTTTTACCTCTATCTGCCTCAATTTTGTCATCTGTAGAATGGGATAATAATAATACTTTCTTCTCATGGTTCTTCTCAGGAGGATAAAATCAAATGATATATTTAAAATGCTCTGGAAACTTTAAAGTAAAATATAAATGCTAGATGGTGGTGTTGATGTTAAATAATTATGATATATATATATATATGTATATATATACATATATATATAATTACCTTCCACCTTAAAATCAATACTATGCTTTGGTTCTAAGGTAAAAAAGTGGTAAGGGCTAGACAATGGGGGTTAAGTGAGGTCAGATTTGAACCTAACACCTCCTGTCTCTAGATCTGGCTCTCACTCTACTGAGCTACTCAGCTGCCTCCAATAATTATGATATTTGTTGTTTCAGTGAATAGATTGCTGGATCTTCAGTCAGGAAAGATCAGAGTTCACATTTAATCTCAAATACTTACTAGCTATGTGTCTCTGGGCAGGTCATTTCTGTCTGCTTCAGTTTCTTCATTTATAAAATGGGAATACTAATAGCATCTACCACCCAGAGTAGTTTTGAGGATAAAATGAAATAATATTCATAAAGCTTTTTGTAAACATTAATGTGCTATAAGTGTTGGCTTTACACTAGTAGTAATACTAATAATTCTGTTATTGAAAATGTACTTTTGATCTCACTTTTAGTGAATTTTAAATAAGAAGTTTTAGAAAGCTGTCTTGCTATTTTTTTTGAACAACCTTTCTAGGATGGTCTCCTATAATTAAAAAAAGTTTTTGATAATACATAAAGCTTAAAAGGAGTTAAAAAACTTCATTAATATTCTTCATCTGCTCTCCTGTTATATGTCTTGTAAATGATGTTAATTAATGCTACTAGCATTTCTCTGATTGAACATATATTGGAGTTTAATTTCTGGACAAGACACTTTTTAGTATGTCATATGTTTCAGTTGTTTTACCCATGTCTGACTCTTTGCAATCCTTTTTTTAGGTTTTCTTGGCAAAGTGATTTGCCATTTCCATCTTCTGCCATTTTACAGATGAGGACCTGAGACAAATAAATAGGGTTTAGTGACCTAACCAGGTTCACACAATTAATGTGTCTGAGGACAAATTTGAAGTCAGGAAGATGAATTTTCCTGACTCCAGTCTTTGAGCTCTATATGCTGTGCCACCTATCTGCCCCTCAGTTATGTTTTATAAGCTCTTTGTGGAGAGGCAGCATGTTTTAGTGGGTAGAGGAGGTGGCTACCCCCCGAGTCCAGAAGAACCTCTGCTCCTTTCCCACCTCTCTCATATATAGGTTCCAAAATGCTGGATAAGTCATGTGAACTTTCAGCATCTCAGAGCAGTTGTTGATTTACACTAGTGGAGGGAGTTCTGGACCAAAAAGAAAGTTTAATTTTAGAAAAGTCCAAATTTATTGCAATAGTTGAAGTTAAAGGAAATCTTTAGATCTGGAAGAAGCCTTGTATGCTATCCTTAGAATACCCAGTAGTGTATATAAATCTGGCTTTGCACTGGTGAAATTTGGTAGTACTCAAACATTAGGTAGGCCTTCAGAGATGAAGATCTGTGTTATCATTTATTGTTACTAAATAATGTCTCATTCTTTTTAACTATCAAACTATTGATCTTGTGTGATTATGAATAAAATTAAGAAAAACAAAGTGAAGTACTTTGTTTTTACATTCTTACTTTAAAGAATGCACAGAGAAAGTATTCAGAATTAGCCTCTGAATAAAGAACTACTTAATTAGGAATGATGAATAATTAAATTATTTTCAGGAAATGTCATATTTCTTATGCCACAAATTATGCACTAAAGATAATCTCCTAAATAGTTATACAGCTGGGTTGATAGAAATGATGAATATCCAACAAATAACAGAAGCAGCAAGACTTTGAGGAATTAAGCTGTTTGAAGAATAACACAAAAAAGATAACAAATAGAATAATGTGACCTCATCATCTGAATCCACCTCCTGTCTTTGAGATCACACTCATTCTTTCTTCCTAATTTTATACTTGTCAAACTGGGAGCTCATTTTCAAATTTCTATCTTTAAATTTTATACCCTCTAGCTATAAATTTTCATTCTTGACAGGAATGGCAGGGCAATGTCAAGACCCAAATCTCCCCCAAAATCCATTTTTAAAACAGTTAGTATAATCCTAGGAGTCCACATAGATTACCATTTAAAAAGGAACTTAGTTCTTTTAAACATGTATGGTCTGTCCCTATTCCTTCCTCCACTCTCAGCTTTCACATTGTTCTTCTTTACTAAATAGTACCATAAAACACCACTAATTAAGTCAAAGGATGGTTGGAATTACTTGAAACTTTGAGGCAGGAAACATTTCAAAAGAAATATATTTTTATTGCTTTCAAGTATATAGCTGCTAACTAATGTTTTTTAGCAGAAGTCTAACTGAGCTTCCTTTAGTGAATAAGTAAGTTCCTTTAGAGTAGAGGTTGTTTGATCCTTTTTTATTTGTCTACATAGTAAATGCTATACAAATGCTTCTTGAAATGAGGAGTGGAAAGGACAATAGAGTTCAAATCCCGTCTCTGCTACTTACACCCTGAATGGCAGGGAACAAGTCTCTTAACCTCTCTAGGATTCAGTGTCTTCAATTATAAAATAAGGGGGTTGAATTAGATGGTCTCCAAAGTCCCTTCCAGTTCTAGTTCCATCGTTGAGTGTAAGCTCTGTGAGGGCAGCAGCTCTTTTTTCTTTTATGTATCCCCAGTGCCTAGCACAGTTCTTGCTGCAAAGTAGTCATTGGGCATATAGTTATTGCTTGTTGCTTACTGCAGATAGAGTAGTATATGATTGATTCAAGTCAGCATCATTCACCTTTAACTATGATGCTAAAATCTTAAGGGTTTTGAGTCAATAGGCTATATCTAAGCATAGATTAATAATATTTCAGAACTGCTAATACTATATTAAAAATAACTTCTCAGCTTGAAATTCATGGCTCTGATCCTTCCTTCCCTCTCCCCACCAAATCATTAGGGGTCTCTCCTTCTCCAAGTTGCTTTATATGTACTTACTTGTTTGCAGGTAGCTTCCTTTCAGTAGAATGGAGTTTTTAGTGTTTGTCTAGGTGTTTAACCTAGTGCTTTGCCCCATAGTAGGTGCTTTATAAAAGTGTGGGTCAAATAGTACAGTACCGTAATTTGATAGATGAATGACCTGAGGACAGAGAGAGGATACAGAATGACAGAGCAGCTTCTGACTCCCAGAGTGGGTGGGCAGGTGGAAGCCCCCCGAGTGGCCTCTGACCCAGTGGCATGGTGTGATTACGTGCCTGGATGTCAGAACACATAACCCAGACAGTCCAATCAAGAGCTTAGTAAGCATAATGCCATGGACATGATATTAGAGCCTGGAAAAGCAGGAATTAAGCTTTTTGGCTCTGGTTCCTTCCTGAACTCAAGCCTCCTCCTTGACTGGCCTTCTTTCATCTGGCCCAGTCCCATCCTTAGATAGGCCCCCTTGTTGCCACTAGGACCTGAGGAAGCTGAGTAGTTAAGCTGATAATACTGTCTTTCTCTTTATTTTTAAATACTTATAAATTTAGGATAAAGCCTCCAAGACTAATTTATATTTATTACATGTTCAAGGCTTAATTTGCTTTGTAATCTTATTTACACAAGGGTTAGCTTAATAAACACTGAATTATTTAACAGTTTTTTTAATAGATTACAAAGGTTCATTTCAGTCCAGCCCAAGATGAATGATTAAATATTCAAAATGAGTCAGGTTTTATTGTATGAATGTTTACTACATTCCAGGTTCAAATGGCATAATAACTTGGATCTGTACAATCTATTTAATATAAGAGCATATCAAATTTTGGATTTTATTTTATTATTGATATACTATAAACATTAAGTAAAAGAGATTTTAAGTTAAATATTTTTTATTTTTAAAAAATAAGAGATTATTATGTACAAATATTCATTTTTTGTTTTCATCAAACTTCAAATTTTACATTTCATACCAAGAATTTTTGAGTGATTTTGTTTTCAGGGCATTTCTCTTATATAAAGTCTCAGAAAAGATTTTCTATGTCCATACTTCAGTGTGAAAGATTTTGATTCCAATAATAATGAAAATAACTAATAGAAACATTTATTAATTCCTTCTACATGCCAGGTACTATATGTTGTGTGCAGATGCAAAGCATGGAATCCCTGCAAAGGTACAGGGAGAGCCTCACCCAGAATTCCAGGGGACCCCCCTGGAGAACTTTGGGTGAGGGGCAGTTGAGAAGGGTTGAAGACAGTTAATTTGTGGGATTGGATGTGAGCAGATACTCTGCTTGTTTCTCCTGACTTGGGGTTTCTCCTGAGAAACCATTGTAGCTTAAACCAGTAGTTTCTACTCATAGAGTTAGCCTATTTGTCATTTCTATTCTTCATTAATACAATTATATAATTATTTAGTAATTAGAGAGTAAGATATTTATCTATAGCAAGAGAGCCAGTTTTAGTTAAGTGCTTCATCCCTCCAGGGAGGAGGGGGAAGGGGGCATCAATTTAACAGTTTAGGGTCACCTAAATTATTACATTTTATAAAGTTTAAGTTTGACTCAAATAGAGCTTAAATAACTTGCCCAGAATCATGCAACTAGTGTCTTAGGCCCATTTGAATCCAGGTCCAGTACTCTATTCTCAGGCCATGTGCTTTCATTTAAAAGTTCAATATTTTTTCTTTAATTCTCAGTCAGTAGGATATTTTATTCTACTGGGGGTGAGGGCAATAGGAAGAAACTATTCCTTATGATGAGTTACCCCAAGCACTGAGAGATTAAGTAGCTTGCCAAGAAGACATAGGAGGATGTGTCAGGGGCAGACCCAAGATCACAGTTCTAGACCTGAGGAATCTCTCCCTTTTACTGATGAGGTACGAGAACTCAAGGAGATTAAGTGATCTGTCCAGTGTCATAGCTAGTAAGCGTCAGAGGAGGGATTTGAAATCAGGTCTTCCATACTCTGATGCCAGCTCTTGAGTTAGAGCCTCATGTTTTTTTTCAAGGTTAAAAACACTCATTTTCAAGAATCTAAAATGTATTTTATTTTAGTTCTTCCTCGAGGTGGCAGAGTGGATAAGAATGCTAGACTTAGAATCAGGAAGAATTTGAATTTTGATTTTTGACACTAGCTGTGTGACTCTGGGAAAGTCACTTAACTTCTCAGCCTTAGTTTTCTTATCTGCTAAAAAGAGATATTAATAGCATCTATTCCACAGGGTTGTTGAGAGGCTCAAATGAAATAACATGTGTAAAGTACTTTGCAAAAATTATTATTAATTATTATTGTTATTATTGATTTTGTAGCACAGATTTTTTTTCAGTTAACCAAAATTCCCCACCCTAATTTAAGCGTAATGAATTCCATACATTATGTATATATGAGTGTGTGTGTGTATGAGAGAGACACACAAATACAGATCCCTAATTAGTTGAGTTTCTTCATTCCATTTGAAATTTCGGGGTGTAAGGGGGAGGTAAAAATCACTGTGAGTGATATTAAGGACAAACAATCTGTAAAGAAATATTTTTTATGCTAGTGCATATTTACATGATGGAAAGAAGTACTTCAGATAAACTTGGAATTTCAGGATAGCTAGTCATCGACTGGCCAGAGGATCATCTCCATTCCTGGTGGTCTTTAAAAAAGTAAAACACACTTCATAAGGCGTCTGTCAAAACAGGCAACAGGAGTCTGATTATTTTGTCAGCAAGTGGTGATAGAATTTCTGCTATATGCTCTATACCATGCTTTAAGTAATAGAGAATGGGTAAAAGAAATGTAAGACACAATCCCCACCCTTAAGGAGTTTGTATGTAGTTAAGGAAGGAAATGACTGATGTTTTGAAATGTGCGGGTGAAGAATAATGATAAAAAACTCAAATATAATAGGTCAAGTCTGTATCAGATACAGAATGAGGCTCTTTGAGCATTTAAGAAAAAAAAATGGGAGACAGGAAGATAGTGAGAACGATATATAGAGTGGAATGGATAAGTTGGTTATGTTGTGTGTCACCTCCAGTTGGGTGAACCAGAAGTTCTTTGCTTTTTTCTTTTTAATCTTCATTTCCAATATGTTTTTATTTTTCTTTCAGTTCAGATAATTTTACTATTAACATTTTTGGATGTGTTAATTTTTAAGATGCCATTTTAATAAAAAAGTTCTTGCATTTTTTACAAATACGCAGTTTACAAAGGTGTGCTACATTCTTAAGGCATGAATTTCATACATATAGAGAATTATAACTTTTTTCCTTAAAACACATCAGAAATTTAGCTTTATTTCATCTTACTAGAAACATTGCAGAATAGTAGTTAATAGAAATTTACTTTAAGCAGAGCTTTAACTGATTAAATAATTCAATAAATATTAAATGTTTCATAAGGGTTAGGAGTTATACATGTTGAGGATACAGTTGACAAAAACTAAATAGTCATTATCCCCAATGAGTCATTCTAATTATGATAATAGCTAGAATTTATATAACATTTTAAGGTTTTCAAAATACTTTACAAATATTATCCCATTTTATCCTTATAACCACCCTGTGATACAATTTCCATCCCTGTTTTGCAGATGAAGAAACTGAGGCAAACAAAAGTTAAGGTTAATCTGCCAGGGTCACCCAGTTAGTTATATGTCTGATGTGAATTTGAACTTAGGTCCTTCTTGGGTCCAGGTTCATTGCTCTTGTATACATAGAGAAAAGTAGCTCTAGATTTGAAGTGAAAAAACTTCAAATTCTGACTCAAGTATTTTTTGAAATCTTGGCTAAATCCATTAATCTCTTTGGATTTCAGTTTCTACATCTGTACAATATGTGATTTTTGTTTAATGACTTTTAAAGTCTCTTCCAGTCTAAATCTACAATCCCATGAGTACACCTACCTCTTGTATAGCTAGAAATATCTTGAATCCCTAAAAACTACATTACCCAAACTTCCTTTCTCTATTACCTACAAAATACTTTTCCTCTTGTCTACACTTGTATGGTCATGTTTTGCATTAGTTCTGAGGCTTCATCTTGTTCTTCCTCTTTTTGCTCTTGGGAGTGGGCTGGTTAGTGCCTTTTTAGATAGCTTTTTATATTAGTTTAATATTAATAAAATTTTATAGATATAATATTTAGTATTTCGCATTTTAATTTTAATCTCTACACTCTTTATTTTACATCAGTCATTTTGAATCAAAGGAATCATTTGAAAATTTTTTTAGGATGTTGGCAATCAAAGGAGGTAGAACAGTGGTTCCCAAACTTTTTTGGCCTACCACCCCCTTTCCAGAAAAAAATATTACTTAGGGCCTCTTGGAAATTATGAAACTATTTATTGAACTCGGAATAGAATGTAATACAAAAAAAGTGGGGCCATCAACGCCCCTCCTGGATCGCCGCAGCTCCCACCAGGGGGCGGTAGCGCCCACTTTGGGAATCACTGAGGTAGAACATCCCACCATGTTGCTGACACAGGCATTGAGCAAGGAAGGAATAAAAACACTTATTTGAGAAAGAAGCAAAAGAGAAATATGACCATTTCAAAAGTATATGTATCCCCAAAGAATTTTTCCCAAAGGAACAATTTTCTACACATGAAAAATCCTGGTATCAAGACCCTTTGAGGATATAGCCTAGACTGTTAGAGTCAACCTGTAAACCAAAGTCAAATAGTATATGAGCACTAATATGTATACATATATATGCATATATATATATAAAATACTGAAACAGTATATATAGAACATAAATAGAACACATATATTTATACATATATTTATTAAAAAGCAAAAGGTAAACAGATCTAATATTATTATCCCTATTTTTGAGTTCAAAAGACTCAAAGCTCAGAGAGGATGCGACTTGCCTATGGTCACTTAGCTCATAAGTTTCAGAAATAAGACTCAAACTTCAGTTATCTCATTTCTGGTCAGTTTTCCTTTTCTCTGTACCATGTAGTGTCTGCTGGGTGTAGTCAACCTAACCCTTAAGCACTCTGAACAAGAGGCATCATCTTAGACAAGCAAAGTTGGGTCTCTGAGACTTGAGCCATACAGACAGTTAAAGTCGAGGAAAGAGGGAGTTTGAGTTGAGTGAGTGCATGAATTTGGAACTGAAAGGGACCTTAGAGGTCATCATATGATCATAGATCTAGAATTGGGAGGGATCTCAGAGACTTTCTAGTTCAATCTCATTTTAAAAAGGAGGAAACTGAACCATGTAAGTTTTTGGTGACTTCTCCAAGATCACACAAGTAGTACATGCCAGAAATGGGACTGAATTTGAGTCTTTTTATTGCACGTCTAGGACTTTTTCCACTATGCTATGCTACCTGTCAAGGGGCAGGCATTTGAAGTGGTCAAACCTGGTCAAAGTTGATAAATTGGAACTTCAAGATTATATTAAATGAAAGTATGAGCTGAACTGAGATTAAGGACCTCATGAGATTAATTTTCCAAACTTTCAGGTTGCTCCAATGGAATTCCATTCCCAAAGGTTAATTTGTGAAATTCTTCCAGAGTTTGGCCCTGAAAGTGGCAGGTTGATTTTAGTTTAATCAAAGTTATAAGTGTTCCATCTAGATGGATTAATTCAAAATTATGCTAAGTCCTGAGAGAAGTGTAAAGTTTAGATGAAACACAATCCCTGCTTTCATGGAATTTATTGCCCAAGGATACCCTCCCCCATAAAAATAACTTTAGTTCCAAATTATAAGATAGAGACTAGCCCTGGGATTTTATTTCTCTAAATGAGGAAATTCCATTTTCCAAAGTAAACAGGTCCCTTCTCTGTAATTCATAGTCTCCAAGGGTTGCCCAGAGAGGTTGACTTGTTTTGCTGATACCTCCCTTTGTTTGGCAATTTAACTTGTGAACCTTGATGCTTAACTATGTTTCCTGATGAACACTCCCTAGAAAGTTTAATAGCCAGGAACTGAGCTCTGCTCTTGTCTGAGTACTTGGATTAAGAGGTCAGGAAATGAAAAGAAAATTCAAAGGACCTTCTTAAAAGGGGGACAAAATAGAGGGAAAAGAAATAAAGGCTGTGTTGAAGCAAATACCTTCAGTCTAGCCCCTAAATATAAAACTCCTTAGTTAGATTCCTCCTGCTGTTTCTCTTGAGTTACTTCTTTCTGTAAAGGTGGGGAAGAGGAAATCTGAAAATGAAAACTTAAAAGTAGATTATTTTTTCCCATCAAAGCCTTTTCACCTTCTTCTCTATTCAAAACCTGTTTTCATGTCTTTTAACTTATGTATACCTCCTATTACTCTTCTGCCTTGCCCCCACCCAACTCTGTTTAGCCCTTTCACATAGGACTTGATCTATTCCTGGGTCTTGGGCTGCCCCAATTCTGCTCTAAGATGCTACTTTCCACTTATAAGGCATGAAAGTCCCCTCTATAGGGCTGAGGGCAGCAGCAACAATAACATCCAAGCCATAAAAATATAGCAACTGTCTCCCCTATGATTATCTTCTACCCAAAGGGACCCCTCTAGCTACTGGGTTTCTGCAGAAGGATTCTCTAATGCTTTGTAAATGATCCTGTCTCATTCCTAATGGGGAGTTTGCTTTCCCCCCCCTCTGCTTTGTTAGAGGTTTTGAGATAACCAGCCTGCTTTTGTTTTCCCTTTCTATTTGTCTGAGATTTCTTAAAGGGATTTTGCATTTCCCTCCCATTATTTCTTAAACATATCTCACCAGTAACAGAAAAAAATCAAACAGAAAAACAAACAAAAAAAAACACCTTTTATTTTATTTTATTTATTTTTTTTTTTAAAGAAAGATAGGTCAATTCCCTCAAACCACACTGGAGGGAATATCGGGATAGAAACTCTGTATTCAGATTAGAAGATGCATATCATTTTATTTCCATTGCAAAGTTCAAAGTCAATTTGACCTCACTGACTTTCTGGTTACTTGATCCTTTTTGGCATCACTGTCTTTTATTGCTTCACTTTACTTAATAAACCTTTAGGTCCCTTTCTGACCCTAGAGCAGTGATTCCCAAAGTGGGCACCACCGCCCCCTGGTGGGTGCTGCAGAGATCTAGGAGGGCGGTGATGACCACACTTTTTTTGTATTACATTCTATTCTGAGTTCAATAAATAGTTTCATAATTTCCAGGGGGCACAAAGTAATATTTTTTCTGGAAAGGGGGCAGTAGGCCAACAAAGTTTGGGAACCACTACCGTAGAGGAACAAAATGTTTTTTTCACCTAAGCCCCCAAAGCATCTCTTTGTCTTCTATTCAAAAGTGCTTTTTTACCTGAAAATCAACTCAGCTGTTACTATCTAGACTCTACATGCAGAAATTTCTTCTCTTTTGAGCACATTAACTCCTGATAGTTTTCTTTGTAATTCTTTTCTAATGAGAAGCTGTGTAATGTAGGGGATAGTGTACTGGATGTAGAGTTAGGAAGATCTGAGTTCAAATTTTGTCTCAGACATTTATGAACTTTGGGACCTGAGATAGGTCTTTCAGTCTAAAGTTTCCATGTCCATCAAAATAGGAATAATGATAGCACATGCTTCACACAGCTGCTTTATCAAATGAGATACTATGTTTAGTGCTTCCAGAATTTAAACGCTATATAATTGTTTTTATAACTTTTATAATTTGGATGCATTATTAGTAGGCTGGTCTTATATCTCAATCAGATTTCCCTGGGGTTTGTCTTCTGAATCCCAAAGTTCTCTTCCTGACTTAGCCATATCTTCTTGCTTCTTCAGGCAAGAACACTGTAGAATGAGTGGGTTCAATGTACACTTCTGAGCTCCCTTCCCTAGCTCTAAAAGATTTTATGTCACTTCTGTCTGCTCTCACAATTACATTTGTTGGCCCTGACCTTAGACCTTGTTTCTTGTTAAAGCAATGAACATTTCTGTACTTGTTTAGTTAAATTCCTCATATTCTAGTGGGCCAGGACTAATCTCAAAGCCACTGTGGTTTTGGAGAATTGTTATTTTTTTTCTTCTCTTACTAAGCTGAGAGAGGCTGTATGACCCAGCTGATAAAGTTGTTATGGGAGAAATATCTCCTTTCTGAGTTCATGTGGGAGGTAACTGCTGCCAAAATAGATCTACCATACCACAGAAATTATAGAGATAAAAACCTAGCTTTTATTATGCTTAAGCACTGGTTCAGGGGAGGTAGAAAAATAACCTCTGAACCACAGTTAGTATTCCATTAAGGCTTCTTATAGGCAAAATGATGTCAAAGTGACAGAGAAAAAATATTCTGTGAATTGCATTCTTGTATGTTCTTTTAGGTTATAAAAATTAAGAAAAAAGATTCATAATCTTAAACTTCCTTCCATTTCATTAAGCTGAATCAATTTAAAAGTAATCATAAACTCATATATCTCTTAAGGAAACAAAACCTAGTAAAACATTCCATAGATAAACTAAGTCAAATCACAGATTAAAGTACATTTAAAAGTTCACTATGGGCTGACTGAGGAAGGAGATTAATATTCCCAAAGAGTAACCTCTACAGAATCCCTTCCTCAAAAAGACAGATCAAAATACTTGGTTAGTCTTGACTTTATTTATTTTATTTTTGGCTTCTTACCAGAGGAATATTTGAAACCTTGAGGAAATTTGAACATCACATATGACAGGTTTCAGCCATCTCTATAAATTCTTAATTAGGAGAAACATCCTTGATCTCCTCCAACCCATAATAAAAATTAATGAAAGGTCACAGATGAAAAATTAATAATACATTAAAAACTGGGAGTCAATAAGACCTGAGTTCAGATCCTGTGTCTGATAGTGTATGGCCATGGTCATTTAAATCACTTCATTTCTCTGAGTCTCAGACAACTATCTGAAATTAGAGTTTGTTGAGAGAGTCCCCTCAGGTCCTTGACATCCTTGGCAATGATGGGATGGACCTAATGGTTTCTTCCTGTAGGGTTAAAGTGATCAGAAAAATCTCTTAGGGATTATTCTAGACTCTTGGTTGACTTGCAGGACTTCTAGCATTTTGCCACCAGAGTGTAATTTATGACAGCAAAATAGTCTCAAAGGATAATTATAGTATTTATCAAGACTATCCACTTTTATAGGAAAAAAGATATCCCCCTATTTAAAATATACATAAATCACAAATTTAATTTGAGGAAGATATAGAAAGTCAGAAAATTAATGTGGAGTAAGATTTCAAATGAACAAAAACAGATGAGCATTTTGAAATTTCTATCAGTTACAAACACTTGTTCTCTCCCTTGTTTATATTAATCACCACCACATATCCATCCTAGCTTAAAGTAAAAATCTCATTTTCACCCTTTTCTTATAATTTAACACCTTTAAAGTGGTCTGTGCTTTGGCCTGGGGCTCAACACTGTCCCTCATGAATCAGCAGAGGTTTGACTGCCCAGCATCCTACTGGAATGCTATATCATTCGGTTTTTCTTAAGCAAGCCTTTGATCATTCTCTAAATGTTATGGCTTTAAGCTAAACTCTTATCCTTTGCTGCCTTTCAGGCTATTCATGCTTCCATAACAGCTGGACTAAGTCTCTGTGTCTAACTTGACTTAGGTCTAAATTAAGATGGAATGAACCTAAAAGATGAGAACATGGGGGCTATCTCTCATACTTCCTGAGATTTTTTTTGCCTTGTTAGGGAGAACTTGGTGTATGCCAAAAGACTAGAGTAGCATATTTCCCACGTTCCCTCTAGCTCTGGCAATGTCACCAGGTTTGTGACAGTAAAATGCTCTGTTCCTTGGAGTAGGTCACTTTTAATGGACATTGGGGATTCTTTATTTGTCTCTCCCTCTGTTAAGGAACTTGTACCATCCCCTAACCTTGCTGCTCTTTATCAGAACAGGGATTTTGTGGAAGTGGGGCTCCAGCAATAATTACAGGGTACAAAAATATAGGCAATTCATAATAGTAGATGGCCTAGGGTGTGATATTGGAAATTTGTGAGTCCTTGAACTAATTTTGAGGTCCCTGATCTAAACTTCCTGTGGACATTTAGGACTCTTTCAAAACTACATTTCCCATTGATTCTTCTTGGGTAATGAGGTGGACAGGAAGTGTGATTACGTAGACAGAGGTATAAAGACTCAGGACTTGATTGGTACATGTTCTTTTTTCCTGCTGAAGCAGCCAGGGGGCAGAGATATGGTGAGACATTTGAACTAAATCTTAATAGGCACGTGGCTTCATTTTTCTAAATGGCTTTCAATAAACCTTTTGAAACCATAATATTTTTAAGTCTGTCCCTCCATATTAATTTTATTTGTTACAAGGGGCCTGCTTTAAGTGTCTTTCTATGATTAGAAAAGGGAATTAAGGAAATAAGCATTTATTAAACACTTTTTGTCAAGCATTATGCTCATTATTTTATGAATATTATCTCATTTAGTCAAACTGGGGGGTATTATTATTACCACCCCTATTTTATAATTGATCAAATTTAGACAGATAATTTAAGTAATGTCCCCAGGATCACATACCTGGAAGAAGCTAGACTTGAACTCAGGTTTCCTGACTCCAGTGTCTGCACTCTAGCCATTATGCCTGACACTTAGCTGCTTCTAAATGTGTCAGATTATAATTAGCTAAGACGTGGAGACAAGCCCCATGGGGCATGAGGGAGGTAATCAATGAAGGTCCTTAAAACACTTAAATAATGGACATCCAGAAAAACAAGTATAGAAACTCTTGGAAATTCTAGCATTCAACAAAAAGAAGATATCCAGAATAGCAGGTTTTTTGTGTCAGGGGGTCAAACAGGGAGCAAAAGGCAGATTTCTGAGTAAGTAGCATGGTTATAGCATTAGGTAGGCAATATAAGAAAATCTAGACAAGTAAGTTTGGGGCTTAAAAGATCATACTTCTAAAATCAGAGCAACTTTAAGGATCAATTTAAATCTCCATATTTTATAAATAAGGGAATTGTGATTGAATTTAGGTGACTTGCCTACTATTTTTATCAGAAAAATTTTTAAAAAGGCAGAGTAACTTGATCCCAAAGTATACGTGAATCATGAGCACATTTTAACTGGTAGAATGAAAAAATATTTGTTTTTAAAAAGTGTTGTAGAGAAAGAGAGACTTCCTGGTTAAGATGGTGGCAAAGTAAAAAGCAGCTGCTTAACCTCTCCTAACTGAAACATATAGGAATCCTCAAGAAGACATAAAAACAAATCCAGAGGAACGAAGGAACCCCACAACAGGGCGCAGCATTGGAGGTACGTGGAATCAGGGCATTTCCATGCTATAAAGGGATGAAACGGCTCTCACTAAAACGCGAGGTGAGCAAACCCCTCCCCCACCCCACAACACCTACAGTGCCAAAGCCAGTACACAAGAGTTAGAGTAACTTTGGGGTATGCATTAAGTCCTTGGGAGCTACCTGGGGTCACCAGGGCCTGCTCCCGAGAGCAGCAAGACTTAAGACCCAAAGAGGCTAAAGAAAGGGAGCACTTTGAACACAGACCCTGAGAGCAGGCACAAGTGCAGGCACGGACGCAAGCTCAGACATAGATCCTGAGTTCAGGCAAGGACTAGGATCCTGAGCACAAGCACGGACCTGTAGTGGGGACCCAGTGCAGAGGGGTTCACAATTGTGGAAGCAGCACCCTGAGACTGTTAAAGGAGCCTCGGGCAGAGGAACAAGCAAGGGGACCACCAGGAGGCTTGACCCTGAGAACAACCAGACCTGAGACCTCAGGAGCCTAAAGAGCTCAGGCAGACCCTGAGTGTGAGGATAAACCTGAGAGGGCACAGTGCTAACAATGGCAAGCCAGAGACAAGAACCCCAAAAGAGAAAGATCATCAAGAAGAAATCTGTAACACTCAACAACTTTTACACAGATAAAATCCAGACAAGAGAGCAAACAACAGAGGAGAACAAACGAGTAATCATATCCAAACCTTCCCAAAATAATGAAAATTGGCCACAAGCTATTGAAGAGTTCAAATCTGAGATGATGAGAAAGATGGAAGAGATTTGGGAATTCATTAGGCCTTAAAGTTAAAAAGAGGGGAATAATAAGGGAGGAGGTAGAATGGGAAGTAAATCAAGGGAGGGGACAAGGGTTTCTGGCATAAAGCAAACCACTGGTTTCAAAGGAAATACTGTAAGAAAAAGGAGTAGAAGTAGGAGAGGATACAAAAATGTCAGTGAATACACAACTGATAATTATAACTCTGAATGTGAATAGGATGAACTCTCCCATAAAAAGGAAGCAAATACCAGAGTGGATGAGAAACCAAATTCCTATCATATGTTGTCTACAAGAAACACATATGAGGCAGGTGGACATACACATGTATAAGGTAAAGGGCTTGAGCAAAATCCTTTGGGCCTCAAATGAGGAAAAAAAGGCAGGAGTGGCAATTATGATTTCTGACAAAGGCAAAGTAAAAATAGATATGATTAAAAAAGACAGGGAAGGTCATTACATCCTGATTAAAGGCAGTATAGACAATGAGGAAATAACATTGCTCAATATGTATGCACCAAATGGCATAGCAACCAGATTCGTAAAGGAGAAACTGGCAGATCTCAAGAAAGAAATAGATAGTAAAAACATATTAGTGGGAGATCTAAATATCACTCTTTTAGATCTAGATAAATCAAACAAAAAAAAATAAGAAAGAGGTAAGAGAGATGAATGAAGTCCTAGAAAAATTAGATTTAATAGATATGTGGAGAAAAATAAATAGGGACAAAAAGGAATACACCTTCTTTTCAGCTGCACATGGTACATTAACAAAGATTGACCATGTAATAGGGCATAGAAACGTTGCAAACAAATGCAAAAGAGCAGAAATAACAAATAATAAATGTAGCCTTCTCAGATCATAATGTAATAAAAATAATAGTAAGGGCACCTGGAGAGGCAGATCAAAAACTAATTGGAAATTAAATAATTTGATTCTTCAAAACCAGCTAGTCAAAGAAGAAATCATAGAAACAATCAACAATTTCATTGAAGAGAATAACAATGAGACATCCTACCAAACTCTGTGGGATGCAGCAAAGGCAGAACTCAGGGGGAAATTTATATCCTTGCGTGCATATATTAACAAATTAGGGAGGGCAGAGATTAATGAATTGGGTGTGCAACTTAAAAAATTAGAAAATGAGCAAACTAAAAATCCCCAGATGAAAACTGAATTAGAAAAACTAAAAATCAAGGGAGAAATTAATAAAATCAAAAGTAAAAGAACTATTTAATTAATAAATAAGACTAGAAGCTGGTATTTTGAAAAAAACTGATAAAATAGACAAAGTACTGGTCAATCTAATGAAAAAAGGAAAGAAGAAAACCAAATTGACAGTATCAAAGATGAAAAGGGAGACCTCACCTCTAATGAAGAGGAAATTAAGGCAATCATTAAAAACTATTTTGCCCAATTATATGGCAATAAATATAGCAATCTAGGAGATATGGATGAATATTTACAAAAATACATATTGTGTAGATTAATAGCAGAAGAAATAGAATACCTCAATAATCCCTTATCAGAAAAAGAAATTGAACAAGTCATCAAAGATCTCCCTAAGAAAAAATCACCAAAGCCTGATGGATTCACAAGTGAATTCTATTAGACATTCAAAGAGCAACTAATTCCAATATGATGCAAATTATTTTATATACTAAGCAAAGAAGGAGTCCTACCAAATTCCTTTTATGACACAAATATGGTACTGATTCCAAAGCCAGATAGACCAAAAACAGAGAAAGAAAACTACAGACCAATCTCCCTAATGAACATAGATACAAAATTTTTAAATAGAATACTAGCAAAGAGACTCCAGCAAGTGATCAAGAGGATCATCCACCATGATCATGTGGGATTTATGCCAGGAATGCAAGGATGGTTCAACATTAGGAAAACCATCCACATAATATACCATATCAACAATCTAACAAACAAAAATCACATGATTATCTCAATAGATGCTGAAAAAGCCTTTGACAAAATATAGCACCCTGTCCTATTGAAAACCCCGGAAAGTATAGGAATAGAAGGACCTTTCCTAAAAATAATAAACAGTATATGCCTAAAACCATCAACAAGCATCATCTGCAAACAGTATAAATTAGAAGCCTTTCCAATAAGATCAGGTGTGAAACAAGGATGCCCATTATCACCTTTATTATTTAACATTGTACTAGAAACACTAGCAGTAGCAATTAGAGAAGAAAAAGAAATTGAAGGTATCAAAATAGGCAAGGAGGAGACTAAGCTATCATTCTTTGCAGATGATATGATGGTCTACTTAAAAAATCCTAGAGAGTCAACTAAGAAGCTTGTAGAAATAATCAACAAATTTAGCAAAGTTGCAGGATACAAAATAAATGCACATAAATCATCAGCATTTCTATATATTTCCAACACATTAGAGCAGCAAGAAGTAGAAAGAGAAACACCATTTAAAATCACCCTAGACAATATAAAATACTTAGGAATCTACCTACCAAAACAAACACAGCAATTATATGAAAACAACTACAAAACACTTTCCAAACAAATAAAACTGGATCCAAACAATTGGAAAGCCATTGATTGCTCATGGGTAGGATGAGCTAACATAATAAAAATGACCATTCTACCTAAATTAATTTACCTATTTAGCGCCATACCTATCAAACTACCAAAAAACTTTTTTACTGAATTAAGAAAAACTATAACAAATTTCATCTGGAATAACAAAAGATCAAGAATATCAAGGGAAATAATGAAAAAAAAATGTAGAGGAAGGGAGCCTAGCAGTATCAGATATTAAACTGTACTATAAAGCAGAGGTCATCAAAATGGTTTGGTACTGGCTAAGAGACAGAAGGGAGCATCAGTGGAATAGACTTGGGGTAAGTGACATCAGCAAGACAGTGTCTGATAAACCCAAAGAGCCCAACTTTTGGGACAAAGATCCACTATTTGACAAAAACTGTTAGGAAATTTGGAAAACAATATGGGAGAGATTAGGTTTAAATCAACATCTCACACCCTACACCAAGATAAATTCAGAATGGGTGAATGACTTGAATTTAAAGAGGGAAAATATAAATAAGTTAAGTGAACATAGAATAGTTTACTTGTCAGATCTCTGGGAAAGGAAAGATTTTAAAACCAAGCAAGATTTAGGAAAAATTACAAAATGTAAAACAAATGATTTTGATTATATCAAACTAAAAAGCTTTTGTACAAAGAAAAACAATGTAGCAAAATCAGAAGGGAAACAACAAATTGGGAAAAAATCTTCATAACAAGAAACTCTGACAGGGGTCTAATTACTCAAATATTCAAGGAATTAAACCAATGGTATAAAAAATCAAGCCATTCCCCAATTGATAAATGGGCAAGAGACATCAATAGGCAATTTTCAGATAAAGAAATCAAAAGTATCAATAATCACACGGAAAGTGTTCTAAATCTCTAATAATTAGAGAAATGCAAATCAAAACAACTCTGAGGTATCACCTCACACCTAGCAGATTGGCTAAAATGAAAGAAGGTGAGAGGAATGCTGGAGGGGATGTGGCAAAATTGGGACATTAATGCATTGCTGGTGGAGTTGTGAACTGATCCAACCATTCTGGCTGGCAATTTGGAATCATGCTCAAAGGGCTTTAAAAGAATGCCTGCCCTTTGATCCAGCCATACCATTGTTGGGTCTGTACCCCAAAGAGATCATAGATAAACAGACTTGTATGAAAATATTTATAACCACGCTTTTTGTGGTGGCAAAAAACTTAAAAATGAGGTTATGTCCTTCAATTGGGGAATGGCTGAACAAATTGTTGTATATGCTGATGTTGGAATACTATTGGGCTCAAAGGAATAATAAACTGGAGGAATTCCATGTAAACTGGAAAGACCTCCAGGAATTGATGCAGAGCAAAAGGAGCAGAGCCTGAAGAACATTGTACACAGAGACTGATACACTGTGGTAAAATAGAATGTAATGGACTTCTGTACTAGCAGCAATGCAATAACCCAGGACAATTCTGAGGGACTTATGGAAAAGAACGCTACCCACATTCAGAGGAAGAACTACAGGAGAGGAAATAGAAGAAAAACACCTGCTTTAACACATGGGTTGAGGTGGACATGATTGAGGATGTAGACTTGAAACTACCACACCAATGCAACTATCAACAATTTGGAAATAGGTCTTGATCAATGAAACATGTTAAAACCAGTGGAAATATGCATCAGCCATGGGTGGGGGGAGTGCAGGGGGTGAAGCGGAAAGTAAGAGCATGAATTATGTAATCATGTTTACTTTTCTAAAAAATAAATATTAATAAATGTTTTAAAAAAGTGTTGTAGAAATGCTAAGAAGCAAGTTACATATACATTATGGCACTGAATGTGCTCATATTGTGCCACTCTTAAAATAATTAACCCATTTTAAGCATATGAACCATAGAATGGTTGACCAGTTCCATATGATTTCCTCTTCTACTGCTTTATAGATCTTATATTCAAACAAAAAGTTTGGGCTACAACTACAATGATGTCTGAGTACATATTCCAAAATTTCTGAACATTTTAGCAGGGTTTTAGCTCTCTGCTTTAATTTACATTTATATCTGTCTCTTGATTACCTCTGGCCTCTGAAAGCTGACATAAAATTCAGTTTATTAGAAACATTTGGTAAAAGAAAAAGGCAGCAAAGTATATTACAATGTCTGTTGATAGACAAATTCTGACAGTGTCCACTGGGAGAAAAGAAAACCCTGTCTTTCAATTTCTTTCAGGCCTTGAGGAAATGGGTAGAGCAAGGTCTCATCTGATTCTTCTACTACAAGATGCTTAAAAACCAGGTATCCTTCCTCAGTAGCTGCTTTCATTGAAAAGATTGTTTTCATGAACTATAGATGATAGGATATGTTGGTCTTGCTGACTTTATAAACAATTGAAATTGAATAAAATTTGTAGAAAAGTCAACTTGTTGAATATTTGAGAATATTCCAGTAAATTATAAGTTCCTTGAGGGAAGGAACTATCTCATTGTCTCATAGTATTTATATCACTTACTAATGAATATCAAATTATGATAAATGATTATTGATAGATTTATAATTGGTCCTTTGCTATGCAATAGTTGTCTAAATTGTTAACTATATAGAAAAAAAAATGAATAGTGTTGATTTAAGTTAGCGATACCAATCATTTTTGTGTTCAGTTTCAAGAAGAGTCCTGATTATAGTAAGGATTAGGGAGAAAAGTTTGTGACTTCTAAGCCTCTCTCTTTTTGGGAAGGAGGTGTTGGTTACTATTCCATTGCTTTAGTATTATAATAAATCTAGAGTTGGAAGAGACCTTAGAGACTACCTGGATCCATCTCTTGGTCTTACATTTAGAGAAACTGAAACAAACTATGGTTAAGGACTTACTCAAGTTTCCTGAGGGTCAAATGAGGTAATATAGTCATATTATGTCTGTAAAATACATTCGTATGTTCATATAGTGCTTTGAAAAATTTAAAATATATTGATTTAAATTCTTATTAGTATTATTGTAGAGTACCTTGCACAGGTAGTAAGCATCATTGAAAGAAAAGAAAAGGAACTTCTACATCATTAGAGTAGTACAAGGTTTAAAAATTTTTTTTAATGGAAGGCGATTCCAAAAATCTGAAGAAAATATCATCCTCTCTTGCTTCACAGAACAGTCACAGAAGGAAGTATTAGTAGTAATCCTGTCAATCCCCCCATAATGAAGAGATACACAGTGAGAGTTATAGATGCCACCATATTTGGACCTAACACATATAATCCAAAGTTCTGTTTTTCCAGAGTATGTATCCAAGAGGTGGCAGACAGCCAAACAAAATAGATCAAACTCACTGACTGCTACCCACTTCTGCTCATTCATGTGGTAATGAATAATACTGTCAAAAGAAACTTGGAATGAGAGTATTAGAAAGTTTTGGGGCGTTTTAATCTCTACAGCTGAAAGTAATAGTTTTGAAAGAGAGAGCAGGCTATAAGAAGTTCCTGGTTAAGTAGATGTGTCAAAGAACAACATTTGATGTTTCTGGACCATGGCTTATGATACCAGAATAACATACCTTTCAAAAGGAATAAAATATAGTTCTTTAAAATGAAAGAGAATGAGATTGACAGGAGACTCACTGACCCAATATAGATATTTTTTTAACTAAAATTTGAATGAGAGGAAGAAATATGTCCAGATGGAAACGGAAATTGACTGTAATCTGGCAGTTTTTGAGAGCAAAAGAAGGGAAACAGTGCAATAAGATACATGATCTTTAGATTTTTAAGAGAGCAGAAGAAAAACATATAAACAATGTGCAAAAGATTATGTTCAGTTGTTCCAAATGGGAACCAAAGGGATGGGACATTTTCAAAAGTGGAATTCATATCACAAACCTTTGAAGAATGTTGATAAAGAAGAAAGAAGAGATATCTAATGAAACCAGTTCAAGGAAATCTCTGATTATCTCAAATTAAAAAAAAAAACAACAACAACCAAATATATTTATAGAAGGTAGAAACAGTCACTGGTGCCATACCTGGCAATTTTGGCATTCAGGGCAACTACTGTTTGAGGGAAGTAGCACTAAAAAAGCCTACAATATGAAAGGAAACCTTAAGTCATATAATAATTATGATAGTAATAATAAGCTATTGAAGATTAAAATTTCACTAAAACTTCTGGGGCACAGTATATTAAATAATTCATTAAATAAATGGTTAAGAGTTAAGAGTCAGTGTAGTATAGTGGATAGGGATTTGGTGCTGGAGCTAGGATGACGAAGGTTCAAATCTCTTCACAAATACTTGTTGTGTGTTCCTGGACAAGTTGCTTCAACTCTCAACAGGAATATCAATCTTCTCTGGGGCATCCTTGCCTTTCTCCCTGGCCCAGAGACATCTATAACCCATCAAAGATGGCTAGCCATGAGGGACACATACTAGTCCTTTCTTCATTTCCCTGTCACCCCCTCCCCTAGTTTAATCCACCATCTTGGTTTATAGGATTTGGATGAGATGGGAGTCAACTCTTATTCTTTCTGGTGAGAGGGAGGTATCAAAGGTCTTAATCATTTGCCCTGCTACTACCTACAAAGGTAGTCTTACCCATCTGCCTGCTTTAGGTTCTTTGCTGATATCTTACACTATCTTTACAAAATATAAGAATACCTGGACCTTGATATTTGTTCTACTAGTGCTCTCTTAACATTTCCTACCCTTTCCAACTTTTAGGCACTGGCCCCATTGTTTTCTCAACTTGGATATGAGCTCTTTGAAAATAAGTCTTATTTGACTTTTTTATTTGGTTCTCTAGCTCTTAATACAGCTTGGCATGGGGTAAGTGCTTAATAAATGCCTTTTCCAATTAGTTAATTAATCAATTCAATGCTCTAGCCAGCTTGCTAAAACCATAGGTTAAGTTACTGAGTAAGTGTCTATGTGCATTTGCAGAGAGTATTTCCTTATCCAGGAGTTCCTTAAACCAAAAGCAACCCTAGGTCTAATACCTATTCTTATCTCTTTTGAAGACAAATTCAGTTGACTGAAAGGGAGAATTAGTGATTATTTTGGGTTAGATCAGAGGTGCCTGACAAACACTTTGCCCAACACTATCAGTGCTGCCCAAATCAGATTAAAATACAATTGGGAAATATTTAACAAAATAAATAAAAATACAATAACATATAGATGACATCAATATGTAGTTTTTTAAGTCAATATACGGCTTCTGGGACCCTTACATATAGTTTAATGACATGGTGTATAGTGACTCCATTTCTATTTGAGTTTGATACCACTGGTTGAGGGACTAGAATCTCTGAGTAGGAAGGCACCTCAGAGATTGTCTGATCCAATCCATGACTTTTAGGGTCCTGTTCCTTTTCTCCTCCTTAACAGAAGTCTTAGTGAGAACACTTCCAGCTTAGTGAGTGGGTTTATTTGGGATACTTGTAAGGACCAGAAATGTAAGGAGTAAAAATCATACATTTTAGATGATTGTATCTGTATATTTATACCAATATTTACTTTTTTTAGTCTTGATTATATTGTCCTTATTTTTGCTGTTTAGAAATTTTATTTAACATAGATGTCTACTTTATTCTCAACTTCTTCTATTTGTTAAAGAGATAAAATTAACCTGTCATCTGTAACTGGAATAAATATATTATTCTATTTAATAAACTTTAAAATAATTTTTATCTGTCCATAGTTCAGTTTCAATTTACTGAGATATAAAATATGTATCAAAATGTCTGTATTGTCATATTGATAACCAAATCAGAGCCAAAAATAGAAGAGTCACCAGGACTTTGTCATGGTTAGGGAAATTTAATGTACCTTCAGCAGAATAGAAGGAAACTTCCCTCCTTTTCCTTTAGACCAGTCATTTCTATACTTTTCTGAAAGCAGAGTTACTTACCCCTGTTCCCTTTCCTTATAGAGAGTGAATATGCATGATGCTACCTTTCCTCCTGGTGATTAAGGAGGCTCACAGAGATCTCTCTGATGGAGAAGAAACACCACGGAGCCCCAAATTCCATGGGTCTTACTCTAAGATTTTTTTCTAAATCTAAAGTTCTATTCCTTAAAACCAAACAGTATGAATGAATGAATGAAAAAGCATTTGTTAAGCATTGGCCATGTACCTATCACTATGCTAATACTCCTGGGAATACAAATACGAAGGCAAGATAGTTCCTGCCTTAAGAGAGGCTTATATTCTAACAGGAGAAAATACAAAGGGGATTAGGATGCTGGGAAGTCATAGGGATAGTATATAAAGCAATAGTGTAGAAGATTGACATTGTTTTTTCCAGAAGTATTAGAATTATGAATTTGATTTATTAATATTATTTATTGCTATTCCTAGAGCAAGAGGTGGGAATCAATGTATGGTTAGAGTGAGAACTCATGTGCAGCCAGTGACTTTCTTTTTGGACTCTCATCAATCAAGGTAATTCACAGGGAAAATGGGAACTTGAATGGCTTAGTTCTTCCAGGGGCATATTATTTGTGGGACAGATTCAGAGAGTGCAATAACAGAGAAGATGACAAGTTGCCATAGAAAGTAATTTTTCTTCCCAATCAACTGAATTGATCTTCATTACTTCTTAATATTATTAAAAAGTTAATTTAATGCTTCCTTTTGTGCTCTTGTCCTAGGAAGTAATCGTCCTAGGGCCAAAATTACTAGTTGTGGCTCAGCTAATATTAAATATTTAATCATTTGCTCTCTTTTTATCTTCTAGAAGTTTACAAAAACTTTTTATATTCATTTGATTTAGTTTCTGGAACCTCTATTCTGTTTAATATATTATTTCTTTACCAAGTATAATAGAGCCACTGCTGTTACATTATGTCATAAAGTCTAAAAATTCAAGTTCATGTTTATTAACCTTTTCCCATAGTGTCCCTTGATTTTCTCATCCATTGGTTTCCCCATATAAATAGCATTATTATTTTATCCAGTTATATAAAGAAAACATTTGTTAGTGTCTTAAGCTAATACATTAAATTGATTGGTACTATCTTTTCACTTTTTTTTATTTGATCCATCCATGAATATTGAATATCCCTGCAATTATTTAGATCTTCCTGTGTTTTTGTCAATACAGCTTTATAGTTGTCTTTCTAGAGTTCATAAGTATACCTTGATAAGTTATTTCCTAAGCATTTAATGTTTTTTGATATTTTAAAGGGCTTCTCTTCTTTTTTATTATAATACATTTTTATTTTATTTATATGTCAATGCAGTTTCTTAATATTCATTTTTTGATATTTTGAAATTTATGTTCTCTTTCTCCCCTTAACTCCTCCGCTTTATCCCCTTCACAAGAAGGCAGATAATATGACATAGGTTGTATGTATATCACCATATAATACATATTTACATGTTCATCATGTTGTGAAGGAAGATGTGTATTGCTTACATTAGAGAAAAAATCATGGAGGAAATTTAAAAATGGTATCTTTCAATTTACTTTGGACTTCCCATCTGTTTCTTCTATGGCAGTAGATATCCTGGGTTCTCTTATCATACATTCTTATCTTTATTGTTTACATGTAAGAATGTGGACAATTTTTGTGTATTTATCTTGTATCCTGCCAACTTTGTAACCTCATTTATTTCCTCAATTATTTTATTTAAATTTTGTGGAAGCAGTTGAATCTCATGATATCATGTTATTTATAAATTGATAATTTTGGTCATTTTGTTTCCAAGATCTCTTTAATATATTACTTCTTTCATTTTGCATTTGTTAGCATTTCCAGTAAGAACAATGGCAAATGAAGGTGCCGAAACTAGGTGTGAGAATCTATCTTTATTAGATATAATACTGCTCTTGCTTTCCAGAATATTATTTTCATCATATTGAGAATAAAACCTAACCTCTTATCTCTCTCTCTCTCTCTCTCTCTCTCATCTATTTATCATTCACATCTCTGTGTGTATATATATGTATATATACATATACATATATATACATTTAATTACAAGGATGAACAGATCAGCAAAAAATCATATTAATAGAGACCACTGAAAAAATTTAATACTCACTCATTACATATATGTGTATATATATATATATATATATATATATATATATATTTCACTTCTTGAAATAATAATCTCTCTATTCCTAGAAATATTTAAGTATTGCCTGTATAACTATCTACTGGGATGCTATTAAGCAGATTCTTACATTTGGTGGAAAGTTTGACTAAATATTTAAATACCTTTTGTAATGCAGGGTTGCAGCAAAAGCTTTTTTTGAAAACCAACTGTAGCAGCCTGTCAGTTAAAAAGGTTTAGAATATTGAACCAGCTTGGGGGCTGGACTCACAGAAAACCATTAGAGCTAGGCTATAAATATCCCTGGAGTTCCAACTGAAAGGCCTTTTGCCTTTGGGCATCTTACACCTTGTCTATTCTTTCTGGACTTCTCCCTGACCTCTCCATTTACATCTTGCTACTTCCCTGGATTTCCCTATTGGGCCCTGGGAGGAAGGGTGGTTTGGTGGTTGGACATCATGGCTTTTAGCTTCTATAGGCAGGAAGGACAGACTAAATCAAGCCGTCCCCTTATCTAGTGATCTCATAAAATACTTTTACCTGAGGGCAGTGAAACCTTCCCTGACTGAGGGAGCAGGCTCTTTTAGTCTGACCCTCTCCTGTGACCCTCCCCCCAGCACCAGCTTTCTCCCTAGCAACAGTTACAAAACCCTCAAACCCCTTTCCCTCTGCTTATCCCTGGCATCAATAAATCCCCTTTGATATCTACACAAAAGTCTCTGGTGAATCATTGTACTTGATATTAGGGCAAAGGCTGGAGAGGGAAGGAATAACTTGCCTTTTATTTCTTGAGGGCAAACCTTGGCATCCATCTTGGGCAGGAAGTAGCTAGCTGAGACTTCATGTAGATTCAGTTTCACTGGCAGGGAGGAGCCTCTTGTCTCCTCCCTCAAGGGATCTTAGAAATTGACAACAGAAACCTTTCAGCCAAACCCCATATTACTTCTGGCTGACTCAATTCTTCTTGTATCACATAGATAGACCCCTGCCTGAAGTACCCAGCCTGTTTCCTCCCAGTACCCTCTGTCTCTAGCTTCTGTGACTAGCCTGTTTGAGTAACCCCTTATATATTCCCCATTCATCCCTTACCTTCCTTATATTCCCCTATTTATTCCTAACATCATCAATATCCCACTACTTTCCATTACACTTTCAATCTCTAAGGTTCTGTAATTCTACGAAATCTAAATAAGTACAAGTTTCTTTTCCATCAGCAATTTGGGTATGATAGATTCTTTCCTGCTACACAAGAAAGTAAAATAATTTCTTTATTCTTTTTATGCCAGCAGCCTTTCCCAAACCCCACTAACCTTAGAGAAATATAGAGACAGTGATCTAGATCTGTGATTTTATTAGGCAATTTCTAGGTCAGGAAAATATATTAGTCAGCACCATTTTTTGCAACTTTTACTCAGAGTTTTTTTTTAATTCACTTTTTTTTGAGATTGAGAGCTTACATTTAAAATTAAGAAAATGACTTTCTCAGGACCATAGAGAAAATGTGTGGCAGAGGCAGGACTTGAATCCTCCCTTCAGGGTCAACTTTTTACTCACTATTCCACATGGCATTTCATGAAATATAGAGAAATACAAAGGTATTAATAGTTCACAGATACCCAGATTTTGTCATTCTACTAGTATATACTCTTTTCATGCCTATAAATGAATTATTTGGCTTTCTTACTTTTTTCTTCGTTTTTTTTATCATGAAATTTCCAAAATAATCTTTACAAGCATAATCTTCATCTCTTTTAAGGTTCTCTCTGTTTATATCATTTTCCCTCAATATTCATTATCCTAAAGGACCCCAATTCTGTGAGGAGAATATCTTTGCTCGAGTAATTCCATTGTGGAATTTTCTCA
The DNA here is from genome assembly GCF_016433145.1 of Gracilinanus agilis. Taxonomy (NCBI): domain Eukaryota; kingdom Metazoa; phylum Chordata; class Mammalia; order Didelphimorphia; family Didelphidae; genus Gracilinanus; species Gracilinanus agilis. Next base: position 135,875,881 of record NC_058134.1, on the reverse strand, counting down.
TTTTAAAATTCCCAATTGGCATATGACTATGATTTGCTCAATCATGCCATGTTTTATTATGTGGAGTAATGCATTGTGACTGAGACTGCAGATATAATGTACTCCAAATCAACACGTGGGGAATTTTAAGGAAAAAAAATCCCAAATGTTCTGAAAAATGTAATATCTGGAGAAATAAAGCTGATTTTGTCAAGTGGGACCTTTAATAGGTCTCAATTCCTCTTGGAAACATTGCTGCTAATTTTTATACTTGAAAATGTAATGGGAAAGACATGGTGCATGATTAACCCATTTTTCTAATACAACTCTAATGAGAACAAAAAGTTACTCAAGATTCATTCTCAGTATACAATTTTTAATTGAGAATAAAATACAATCTTAAAATTACCATGTAAACAGAAATTACACAAACAATATCCATTTGACTGAAAGCATAATGAGAAGTTTTGTAAAGTAAATTGTATAAATTTACTGAGTTTCATTCAATATGAGAACATTGTGATTTCATGGTTCCCTGTAGATATTTTGTCAATATTTTACAGGGGAAAAATGTATTAGAATTAAGGCAAGTAGTACAGCACATAGTAAGGAAAAGCATAGGCGACAAACAGTTGAATGCATTCCCAGGAAGAGGTGATGAGGAAGAAGTCAACTACATAGAGCTGCAATATAAAAAAGAAAATCTATGTTAAAAAATAAAAGAAGGCAAATCATGATTCATGGTGAGTAGCTGTCAAAGGAGCATTATCATTTGTCATCAGAAGCTGTCAAAGTCAAGGTGTTAACAGCCTTTTATACCTTCCCCACAGTATCAGATTTAAAAAAGAAAGAAAGAAAATGTCTTTACAAATAAATAGCAGAGGGAATAGTGAGTAGCAAAAATACTTCAACAGATAAAATAGTTTTTATTTTTAAATCAGAAAAACTGAAGGAAACTCTAAATGCAAACAATTGCATTTTAAAAAATTAAATTTTTCTATGTTAAGCATATTGTTATACCAAAAGAATACCAGAATGCTCAAAAGCAGTGGTGGCAGCTGAATCAATTTGCTTTGGAGAACTATCTCAGAAAATACCCTTCTTGTAATATCTTTGAATGTCAGTCTTCTCATTCTTTCTGTAAACCTTGGCATGTTTGTGCTACTCTAGTATATGGAGAGTTCATGTAGGCTTTTATTGACCTTAATTCCAATAAGTCAGTATATGGCATGATATATAGTATGCTATTGCTCATTTCTCCAAGAGAAAAAGTAGTTAATCCTTTGATGAAGCCATTGTTTAGAAACCTTCAGTTTCTAAAACACATTCAGTATTTTAAAAGGTTTCTGTGATTGTATTTGATTCCTAAAATTCCAAATGTAGATCTTTTGTGCCATATTTATAAAACTTTGTTGTTATTCATTTGGGTTTCCTTCTTCATTTTTTTTTTTGCTTGTTTTTTCCTTTACAAAGATATTGGAATGGTTTGTCATTTCCTTCTCCAGCTCATTTTGCAGCTGAAGAAATTAAGGCAAACAGGTTTAAATGTATGGGCCAGATTTGAACATCTCTGCCAGATTCAAATCCCAGTATTCTATCCACCACACCAGCTAGCTACCCAGTAATGAAAGTATTTAGCATGGATGAAAGAACTAGGTCTTTACTATTTTCCTCTGATTGATGGGTTTAGGCTCAGGAATTTTAAGACCTAGTTTCTTTCATGGAAAATGCCTTGCTTATTTTTTTTTCCTTGGAATTGCAAATCCCAGTGCCTACCAATAAATATGCATTAGTTTCAGTGACCAGTCAAAAAGAAGAAAGAGGTATACAAAACAATTTTTCTATCTATTATGAATTAAAAGAAAGATGACAATTTTGATAATATATTTGAGGGACAAAACTTCTTTGGAGAATGTTAACTCTTCCACTAATTTTCACTCTGTTCTGTTAAACAATATTTCAATCTCATAAAATAAAATAGAAAATTTTCATAAATTTGGAAAGCTAGTTTGCTTTTCTTTACTAGTATATTTTTATAGTTAAAAACCAGAGAATATTTTCATGAATCATTGGAACCTGAAACATGGGCCCCTGGAAAGTTACTTCAAGTTCAAGGTAGTTCAAGGCTTTCTTAACTAATTATGCTTCATTGATAAATTATAAGATTTAGAGAATACATTAATTCAAAATAAAAAGACATTATATAACACAGTGAACTAAATGGCAAAGAAAAATCTTTCTAACCCCCACATCCACATGGGGTCTACTCTTCATCAGGTTACCACTTCACTTGTTGAGGAGAGTATGCATTCAGAGAACATATGTAGTATGAACAAGCAATATAATTGTAGGGCATACATGTCCTGGTAATATAAAATCAGAGAATATGCATGAATAGACATGCAAGGAACATGTTTAATTGTGAGATATGCAGGGACATTCTCTATGTAGAAAATATCCAGTCAGGGTGCAATCACCACTAGAACATGAATTCTTCATGGTTACCTATGACCCCAGGTGATGTTATTGCTCTTCTGCCCCTGGTAGGTATCAATCACATTTCTGTTCTCCACTTGTCATCCATCTGGGCTAGGTGTTGTCTCTACTCTCTACTGGATATTTCTGCAGGTCTAATGTTTATTTAGCTTCCTCAGGGTACCATCTTTTGGTACTCAACTATCCAATGTCTTCAGGTCCAGTTGCTGATCTTTGCTACCAACTTCTGGATTATGACAGCTAGGTTAATAAATTCCCCTGTAGCAAGAGAGGGCTAACACTCTTTTTGTGTGTTTAAAGTCTACTATAATGAACCCACATAACCAGCCAGATAGGCAACAAAAGCTGGAAAAAGCCCCAGTTTGAGTAATATAATTCTTTTGAGAAGCCCCAGCTTCTCCTTGGGCTGAGTTGAAGGTCTAGCTATTTATCTAATTTGAGGTAAGAAAATGTTTTTTAACTAAAACCCTTTACCACCTATCTGCACGCCCCTAACACTATTCTAGAAGGTTCACTCAACAAATCAGAAAGGAGAAATGTGAGATTGGGGCAATGTGGTTATTTTTAGTCTCCCTAAGGGACCTGGAACTTGTGAAAAACATCTATGGGTGAAAATCCATTGATTGGAGACAGGTGAAACAGTGGACAGAACACTGGACCCAGAGACAAGAAGACCTGAATTCAAATCCAGCCACAGACACTTACTAGCTGTGTGATCTTGTACAGATTACTTAATTTCTATTTACCTCAGTTTTTTCAACTAAAAAATGGAGATATTAGCACTTACCTCCCATAGTTGTTGTGAGGATGAAATGAGATAACATTTGAAACATTCTACTATATGAATGCTAATTATTATTGTCATTATTTCTCTTCTTATAAGACATAGTTATAGGCTTAAGCTTTTGTTCTACATTCCTACATTTGCTAAAATCACTGGTCATTAATTAGCATCCTGGCTAGCACAAATGTTCCATGCTCTTTATGTCTACATAAAATGTAATTTTTATTACTTCCAAGGCCACATAATCACTTGAATCAGGATGACAACAAAGTACTTTTGGGTAAAATTCTTTATAGAGAACTGCTCCAGCAAATTTGAATGAATTAAAATTAATTAAAAAATAAAACAGTTAGCAGTGGGTGTTTGGGAGGCAGTATTACAAAGGAGAAAGAGCCTAGGATTTGGAGTCAGTTCTGGGTTCTGATCTTGGCTCTACTACTGCTTGCCAGTGTGACTTAAGGAAAATCACTCATATCAACATTATTTTGGTCCAGATTATATGTTGATATGAGATTTTAAAATAATTTTTTTCTGACAATTTGCCATCCATGTTCTCTCCTTCTTCATCTCCCCCCTTCCCAAGATGGCAGATAATATGATATAGTTGTACATATTTCCCTGTTATAAAAGAAGACAACTCCTCTATGAGCCTTAGTTTCTCACATGAAAAAAGGAGGTTGGACTCTATGACTTCTCAGGTCTTTGTGAGCTCTAAATCTCTGATCCTGTGAGCATGCCAATTGTTCTTACATGGCAGTATTTGAAAATAATTTGTTAGTTTAAAAATATTCTGAAATATAACTTTTCTTGCTGATTTTGTTTTATTTTGAATATTTTCCCATAGTTACATATTTCATGTTCTTTCCCTCTCCTCCAAACTCCCCTATTACTCTCTTAGCTGACACACATTTCCACTGGGTTTTACATGTAAACTTTAGACAGATTTAGGATAGCTTTCAATAAAGTGCCTGGATGAATCATCATGTGCTTTAAATTGGTGAGATCAAACTATCAGTTTTTAAAAAAATGTTAAATGCTGAACAGAAAGGTGTATGTATTATGTCATTGAGCAAGATCATATTATTGGAACTGGAAGTATGTTAATGATCATCCAGTACAAAGATTTTTAACTCTGAGTGTGTGTTGCCTCTGTCAGTCTAGTGAAGCCTCTTGGTCCCTTTTCTGAATATTTTTAAACAGAAAATAAAATTTATAGGATTAAAAAGGAAATCTATTATGCTGAAATATAATTATCAAAATATTTTAAAAGGTTTAAAAAAGATTAAGAACTGATCTCATCCAGCTTTCTAATTTTATAGGTGATCAAACTGAAGCCTTAAAAGATCCAGCTAGTTGTCCAAGATCACACAGGTGCAGAGACAGGACTGGAGTCTTTGGTCTCCCATTCCAAATCAATCAGTCTTTCTATTGGACCCATTGCATTTGGCTTGTTGGTACAGGAGGGATACATAGTAAATATCCTGTTACTAGTCCATGTATATACCAGGACCTTTGGGTTATGCTAAAATTAGTTAATGAGAACAGCTGTAATCTTAAAAAAAAAAAACCAAAACAATAAAATCTGAAACTTTCTTAGCTAGGCAATAGGAGTTAACCATCATTTTCACTTTAAAATAAGTAATGTGGAAATATCTTGACTCCAGTAGGATTCTATTAATAGCTGGAATTCACTTGAAATACACTGCCAACTCACCATCAAAAATTAGATCTTCTATCTGCTATCTAGTTTCTTTTGCTATTCACCAAGGACTAATTATGACACAGGTTATTAATAAAGAAATGATGGAAGGGAGGGTGGGTTGAAGAAAGGCAGAAAGAGCTTAGAACACATTATTCAAAGTAACTTTCAGATTCCCTGTGACCGATAGATGAATTTCTGCAGCTAAGACTTTATAACTATAATAGTCTTTCCAGAAGACATGGGGATAAGGGACAAGAAGTGTGAAAGGCTGACTTTGCAAATAATGACTTGAGTTTCTGAGCTAATCCACTCTGTGATATTTTTAAAAATAATACTAACATGTAAAGCACAGTTAGTAACATATTTCATTTATTTTCTGTTCACTAGAGGTTTTGCCACCTACTGCTCCCATAGTGGAATTTTCCCAATTTTTTTGCACAGTTTTTACTTTCCCCTCCCAAAGCTTGAAATGATTATTCTTGGTTTATTGAACACCAGCAGTGTAGTTAGTCCTTTTGAGGGCTTAAAAGGAGATACAGTTTCTGCCCTCAGGATCATATTCTTGGAAAAAAAAATGAATTTGTGTCACTATAATCTAGAAAGAAATGGTAATTTATCCCTAGTGGAATGGGAATTTTTCTCTGGCAGTTTTTATAGCGACATGGAATAGTGGACTAAAGACTGATGTTGGGTTCAGTAAGATCTGGGTTCAGGTCCTGCCCTGGATGCTTAGCTTCATGATTATCAATAAGTCATAACTTCTTGGTGCCCTCAGATTCCAAACAACTCTTTAAAATAATAAATAACACACAAGAAGCAGACATGTTTCTAGCACTGTACTTTCTTCTAACTCTACTAATAAAATTAAAAGTCCAGTCCTCACCCCACAAAAATAGAACTGCTAGGAATCTATGGGCCATTATAGTCCAAACCGTATCAGTACAATTCCTGATCATTCAACTTCTACTTTAAACACTATTTGTACTTTGGGGAATAAAACGTAGTTCTTATTGCTAGTCTCCTGGTTCAGAAGAGAGATGAATAGGGAATATCTGTGTGTACTGGTGATAGATAAATTATATATTCAAGATAAATTTCTTCAGTTTATCCAGTTGAGCACATCTTCCAATGGTCATCAGCAGTATTCAGGTAAGCATGACCCTACTTGAACTTTCTTTGCAAAAATAGGTATATGGTTATAATGGACTTTTCCCAATCCCCTGCTGGAATTGCACTGAAATGTTGCAGAAAGTCATATCATTTTCAATTCTTTTTAATGACTCTTAGATCTATACTAATACATTTTGAATCTGTAGTTCATAATTTTTTTTTGCCCAAGCACATAATTTTTCTTATTTTGTTTATAGTCTCAAGAGTCTTCATATAAAATGCTACTTTCATCATTCTAGACGCTCAAGAAAAATTGCCTGTCAGGTTAAATTAAAGGTAGTTTCTTTTTTAAATGTTGCATGCAAAGCTCCTCCGTTATTTGTGTTCTGTATTATATGAGCCCCAAGCAATTTAACAACTCTTCACTGGATAAAGAAAATAAAGAAATGAAAAGTTTTACTGTCAACATCTTAGCCAGGATCCAATTCAATGAACATTTATTAAATGTGTAATATGTTCAGGGCAGCTCAAGAATTCCAAACACAAAAGCTTATGTTCCAGAAGCACAGAATTTCAGATTTGGAAGACTACTTAGGCCAAAGTGAACTTAACAAAAATGCCTCCATGGTGACCCTAATAAGTGGTCCTTCAGACATTGCTTGAAGACCTCCAGTAAAAGAGAACCCAATTCTTCTTAAGATAGCCAATTTCACCTATAGATGGTTTCAATTGTCAAAAAATATTTTTCTTTTAGTACTGAAAGTCAGTCTAAATCTGCTTCTCTGAAATTTACATTCATTGTTCCCATTCCTACTATGTGGAGCCCAAAATAGGATCATAAATTTACAGATATAGGTCTGAAAGGGACCTCAGAAATCATCTAATTCATCTCCCTTATTTTGAAAATGAGAAGCTGAGGCCCAGTTTCTTTTCATATATGTATGTATGTTTGTGCAACCATACACATGTGTGTACACACACATTATACATACATACATATCTATCTATCTATCTATCTATCTATCTATCTATCTATATATCTGCTAGGTGACACAGAGTGCCAGGCCTGGAGTCAGAAAAACTCATCTTCCTTAGTTTAACTCTGGTGTCAGAACTTGGCAAGTCATTTGATTCTGTTTGCCTCAGTTTACTCATCTGTAAAATGAGATGAAGAAGGAAATGGTAAACCAATAATTTTAAAACCAGTAAATGGCAGCAGTATTTTTTGCCAAGAATATCTAAAATAGTTTCATGAAGAGCCAGATAAAACTGAAATGACTAAATAACAACATTCTTCATAGAAAATGACTCATCCAAAGGTACACAAATAATGTCAATCAATTAACAACTATTAAAAAAATCCTCATATGTTCTGAGCATTGTATGGGGCCCTGGAGACAAATGTACAAATAATAGAACAATTCCTATATCCAAGGATCTTACATTCCCCAGCAAAACTTATTCACATCCTTCCACAGATACATAATTAACTTGCCTTCACACCACAAACTAAGGTTTTCAGTGACTAGAGATACTGAGCCTGGAGTCAGGAAGACTCATCTTCTTGAGTTCAAATCTGGCCTCAGACACTTGCCATGTATGACAAATCACTTAATCCTCTGGCTCATCATCTATAAAATGAACTGAAGAAGGAAATGGCAAACAGATCCAGTATCTCTTCCAAGAAACTTCCCAATGGAGTCACATATTTGGACACAACTGAAAAAATGAGAGCAAGAACAAACTGCCTTATAACAACCCTGTTATTCATGTAGTGCAACTATTCCCGCCCCCCC
>NC_058134.1:135843745-135864537 GCF_016433145.1 Gracilinanus agilis | reverse complement strand
TTTTATATATGTATATATACATTTGTGTATATATAATTTATGTATATATTTGTGTGTATAAATATTTTATACATGCATATATGTGTATATATGTACAGCATGTATAGCCCTCTGAGCTACTAACATTTGTGAAAAAGGCAACTGTTAGATAATCCATCCTAGGATGGATCCATCCAATTATTTCTTTACTTTGCATGCTTCCCAAGCCTATAAATATAGATGTGGAAGGTACCTTAGGGATCAGCTAGTCTAGGGGTTAATAATCTGAGTTCAGTAAACGTGTTTATATGCAAATAGATTATAATCACTCACATATATACATGTATGTGTAGCGTGTTTACACATGAACACACATAGATACAAACACGTGCACGTGATGTACATGCACATTAATATAGAATGTGTGTGTGTATATATATTATATATAATACATGTATACATGTACATATATCCACAGCTATATCTGTGGATATGTTTTTGTGGTTGTATGTATATTTGTACATAGACACATTTACATATGTATATGTGTAAATATATGCATGAATTACATATACATCAATGTACATAATAAATACATTTTTGCACATAATATCATATATATACATGCATGCACATACCTGGGCATGTACATATGTCCATACATTCACATAATATGCATTTGTTTATGTATATATATACCCGTGAAATATATATTATTTATGTGTAAAGACTATATACAATATATAATAAACAAATATACATGTTTGTATATATATATATATATAAAATATATATGGATAATATACAATATTTATATATAATATAGTATAGATACATTATATGCATAATAAAATATATTTTGTGTATGTATAATATATATTTAATGTAAATTATATATATATATATATACAATACATACGTTATATATATGTTATATACATAACAAAACACCTTTTCATGTATATATACACAAAAATGAATATTTGTTATGTTACATACATACACACACACAAATAGATGAACACACACATGGTTGCTGACCTCAGGTTAACAGCCCCTAGACCAGAGGACCCCTCAGGTACTTTGCAGGTCCACATTGGCAGAGCTCTGAAGTAATCAAAGTAGAGAAATAAGCGTTTTGATTCATCTTAGGGAGGATTATCCAGGGTACATTTTCCGCACGTGTGAGTAGCTCTGGGGGCTTCACTCAGAGCTGTGAGAAGGGCAGTCCTATGGGGACCCTGTCCTGAGATGCTGACAGACATTAGAGAGTGCTGACAGCAATAATAGTCTGTTAGTAGCACAAAAACGACTTAGCTTGGTGCCTAGTTAGCAAGAATAATTGGCTCAGTGAGGAAGCTACTGGAAGGCAGAGTGTGCTTCCCCCCATCCCCGCTCCAGTGTTTGCTTACCCCCCAGGAAAGATGAGGAGCCCCAAGTGTAGAATCACAGCAACTAGGAATTAGAACTGAATTCCAAGTTTAAAGAAAATGCTTGATGTGGCATTTGCCTTCATGTGTATAGGTACATATATATCTACATGTATGTAAGTAGGTATATGAAAAGATCTATCACTACTGATCTCTCTCAAGAGGGTGATCTATTTCCTGGCTTATCTTGATAAACTGAGGATCATTTTATTTAAGCTTATTTATCAGCCAGAGTAATAGGGATTACAATAGTTTAGAGATGTGGATAGCTTCGTTAAGCATCTCTATTCTACAAGAAGAAACCTTATAAAAAAGATTCAAAGCCAATTTGGTATTTTCTAAAATTAATATTTTGAAAGATTTCTTTGGGATATCTGCTTCTTTCTTAATTGTCAGATCAAACACATTGGAAGACTTGGGCAATGTTAACATTTTTCTTAGTGCGAACCATGATTTTTAAATTTATCGATGTGTTTATTTAAACACTATTTCTATCATTGTTCAGTTGTTTCAGTTCTGTCTGACTCTTCATAACCTCATTCAGCGTTTTCTGGATAAAGATACTGGAGCCGTATGACATTTTCTTCTCTAGCTCATTTTCAAATGAGGAAACTGAGATAAAGAAAGCTAAGTGACTTGTCCAGCATCACATAGTAAGTGTCTGAGGCCAGATTTTAACTGAGGAAGATGAATCTTTCTAGCTCTAGGCTTGGCACACTATTCGCTATGCCACCTCAGTGCCCCTCCTGTTTCTAGCTATGGTTTCTTAAATCAACTTGGCTTATATTCTTATTGTACTTCTGTGAAATTTTAGTTTAGAACTCTGTTGAATTTCTAATTGTTGTGATTCTGCATGTGAGATTTCTAATATGGTGGTTCTTTAGGACAAATGAAAAATTTAATCCATTGGAGAGGAAGCATGTACATACCATCTGGTGATTTTCCACTATAATTATTCTTGCTAATTAGGCGCTGATTTCATTTGTTTCTGGTGCTTCCAAAGACTAAGAGGTACTGAGTAGATCTTTCTTAAGACCTAGTCCTTAGATCTATTCTCTTACCTTCTTTTACCCTTGTCCTTGCCAGTCTCATTTATTTCCATGGTTTCTATTAATTTTTCCAAGTATATGATTCTTAAAGTTTCATTTCTAATTCTGACCTCTCACCTGAGTTTTGTAATGCAAAAGATGCAAGAGAGGCTTTTGCTCTTGCAGGGGGCCAATTGAAAACTTCTGGCAATTAGAAGCCTTAGAATTTTGAGAGAAGTCAGTTTGTCCACAGAAGGACTAACTAGAGCTCTGCGTGGCTTTTGGTTTTGCTTTTGGCCTGTGCTTTGTCTCTGGACAATTTTAACTTAGCTAATTTCTCTGGACCTCTCCCTGACCTTCTCCATATTATTTCCCTGTTTTTCCCTGCCTGCTTTCCCGGGGCTCTGGGAGGCAGGGTGGCTTTTGTTTTTTTTTTTTTTTTTTAATGAATAGACTTTGTGGATTTAGTTTTCCCCAATAGGCAAGTAGAACATCCTTGAATTCAAACTATCCCTTTAGTATACTCTCTACTTTAAAAGCAGCCATATCTTCCCTGGCTGAGAGAAGCAGGTCCTCTCTCAGTCTAATCCATTCCTGTCACCCTTCCCCATCTTGAGTTTCTCCCTAGCGGCTGTCAGAAACCCAAACCCCTCTCTCCTTCTTGACCAACCCTGAACATTAATAAATCCCTTTGTTACCTAATCAAACCCTCTGGAGAATCATTGCATTGAAGAATTAGGCAAGGGTTGAAGGGGAAGGAATTATTTTCTTTTATTTCTTGAGGGAAACTGGAGGCATCCATCTTGGAAGTAGTTGCCCAACGCTTCCTCCTGAATCCCTTCAGTTTCGTTGATAGGGAGGAGCCTTGTGATTCCTCCTTTGAGAACTTGAGAAATTGACAAGAAAGTCCTCAAGTCAAATTCAGATCACTTCTGACTGGCCCTATTCCTTGTGTTTATAAAAGTACCTTTCCTGTCTGGAAGGGTTCAGCCTGTTTCCCCTCAGTATCCTCTGTCTCTAGCTTGGGTGTCTAGTCTGTGTTAGCTGCCTCTCCTGAACACCTCACCCTGCACCCTTACCATCCTAGTACCACCTTGTCCATTCCTCCCTACACTCAGACATCCCCTTCATTCCTCTCCTATCACCTCAATCACCTTTTACCCCTCAGTCACTCAGCAAGGGAAGTAGAGCACCCCCCAACTTTATTATAACCCCTTTTATCCATCACAGTTCTCGTTCCACATTTCCAGATCCCCATACAATACCTCTATTTCCATATGGTGCCAACATCTTAAACCCAGTGTCAAGTTTGATTTTAGTGTAAGACAAAACTTAAAGTCTTTCTCCACCCTTGCTTCTTTCCTCAACTTCAAAGCTTCTTTTCACTCCAAGAAGACATTGTTATATAGTAGAAAGTATGAGATATTTGGACTCTGGTGAGACCTACGTTGAAATTCTACTTTTGATACTGGCTTTGGGACCATCAATACTTAATTTCTCAAAACTCCAAATTCATCATATATTAAATATGATTAATTATGCTTTCAGTTTCTAACTAAAGTCAGACAAAGTATTTGTAATACTTCATGAACTTAAAAATGCTGTATGAATCATGGTTATTATTATTATTCTTATTATTACATTACTTATTTTAATTGATGGCAGTATCATCCTTTCAATCCCCAAGGCTCATAGCCTTGGAATTATCTTGAACTGCTCTCTGTCCCTTATCTCTCATATCTAATCAATTGACTCAATGAATTTCCACAGTCTTTTGTCTTTCCCCTTTTACTTGCTCTATCCCTGTTTTGGAGTCTGACCATCTTTTTCATGGCCAAATGTAACAGGGGCTTCTCACCTCCCTAAGATATCATTCTCATTGGGTCTCACTGACTATCATTTCACTTATCAGAAACTTTCAAAGGTTCCCCATTGTTTTGTAATAATAATAGCTGGAATTTACATAGTGTTTTGAGGTATGGAAGTCATTACATGTATTATCTCATTTATGCCTTATACCAATCACCTGAAGCAAGTATTGTTTATTTTCCTCATTTTAAAAATGACAAAACTGAAGTTCCTAAAGGTGATGGGGCTTGTCCAGAATCACAGAGCTTGTAAGTATCTGAAACAGGTTTCAAATTCAGGTCTTCCTTGCAGCAACCAGTTACTGAAATAAATAAAATATGAACTCCTTAGCTGGCATCAGAAGCCATCCACAATGTATTTCCAACTTACTTTCCCAATAATATTTCATACTATTCCATTTCACATATTCTATGTTCTGCCCAACCAGACTTCCTGTTTCTCTCTGGTCTCGTCCTATCTTTTCTGCATCCTTTCAGGGATGTCCATCCCTATGTCTTGGAGTAGTTTTACTCAATATCCTGGTCTTTTGAAATCAAAGCCTGGCAGAAATAACATTTGATTTGCAGTTCAGTAAATGTTATTGAAATGAAGGGTAGTTGCTGTTACTGTGAGCTACAAGTCTGGATCACAGCCAAATAGCTTGCTCAGATCTATTTGATTGATATTGTGATTTGATAAGAAAAAACAATTAACAGAGAGGTGTCATGGAATAGTAAATATTGAACTGGCTTCAAAGTCTGGAAGACTTGGGTTCAAGCCCCACTTCTGACCCATATTGGCCGTATGACCCTAAAAAGTCATTTAATCACCCAATAGCAAATCTCTAAGACTAAATTCCACCAAAGATGTTGACCTGCATTTGCAAAGATAATTCCTCATTGGGGATTGTCAATACTGAAGTAATCAAAGGTTCAATCTCTCCTCAAAACTCAGTTTTTATAAAAGGTATTAAATATACTTTGACTACACCTGTGAATTGAAAATAGTTCATTATGCAGAGTGTGCCTGGGGCACAGTAGGCACTTAATATGTTGACTGATTATTTAAATTGCTACTAGACTTCCTATGCTTCTAAGTTTTTATATTAGAAACTAAACTAACACATATAAAGTAAATTCTGTACATACTTTATTGTTTTGCTGATGACATATAGAACATTTATTTCACAATAAATTGATTTTAAATGTATAATAGATAGATATACCATTCATTTTTGTATTTTAGTGAAATAGCTATGTTCTAAAATGTTCTCCCTTTCATTCGAATGTTATAATGATTTTTTTGAAAGATATGACCATATCATGTAGATTTGGGATGGATAATGGAAGACATATTATACCCTTCAAATATTCTGATTTTTAAAAAGATCTCCAAGAATCTCAGAAAAATGAAAATTAGCAACAGCACAGAAGGTATAGTGCTTTGATTAATGGTATATACTCAAGCTTGTAGGCAAATATTAGTAAGGTCTCATAGGGAGCAGTTGTAGGGATATTAGTATACTGTAGTTATTAAGAATATTACAGATGAGGGAATGAATTCTAAGATATATAAATATTCATATGATAATAATAGAATGGAAAATACAAAATTGGTGACATTGACTGTATTCAGTGGAGTTTTCATCTGTTAATAAAATGGGACATTAAAGAATATGTTTAACAAATTATAAGAAAAGAAAAATGAATTAGAAAGATCACTGATGTATTTGTAAGAAAGCTTTTGATCACTTTAGTCAAGAGCTAATTTTATTCTTCTCCCCCTTTTAAGAACTGGAGTTTATTCATCTTTTAGGAATTCCTGCTGGGATCCTAGGAAGTGTCAGCCTTAGGCTAGAACGTTATGACTTTCTTATTCTTAGAAAAGTTGGGCCATTTCTCAACTTATGGGGAGCATCCATATAATTAAGTAGAAACTACATGTCAACAAAATAGAAATAGAATAGGTCAGAGTAAAACTGTTTCTAACAAGTTCAACATTTGAGATTTTTATCTTTTGGGAGAATTAATATCCATATGTAAGGATGGGGTGGAAAACACCCCACCTCATTTTAGTCTTGATACCTTAAATAGGTTATGTACCTCAATAAATATAAGCTATGCCTTTATAGTTTAGCTTGATAGCTCATAAATCAATCAATCATAGATTGAAGTGCAATGATTAAGTGCAAAAAGCCTTTGAAAGCCATTTGGTGAAGTGAAATGATACCAGTGACTATTCCAATTGACTGGGAGATATTTATGCTCTCTAACTCCTCTATAAAAGCTTTACATTAGCTGGAGAAAGATATCCAGAAATTAGAGTGTATTGCTTTCCTTCTTTTATTTAATTTTTTTTGATTTAAATAATTTATTTTCTCCCACTTCATCCGGCCTTTTTAAAATGAAAAAGTCTTAAGACAAATATGCATTGTCAAGCATAAGAAATTCTTGCACTGTGCATCTCCAAAAATGTCTCATTCTGCACCTTGAATCCATCACCCCATTTGTCAAGCAGTTGGGAGCAGAGCTCATCATCAGTCCTCCAGAATCATAATTAGTAATTGCATTGGTCAGAATTCTCAAATTTTTCAAAAATTTTCTCATAATAGTGTTATTAAATTAATTATGCTCATTCTGCTCATTTCATTCTGAAGTCTTCCTGTCCATCTCATTATTTCTGATGGCATCATAGTATTCCATTAAGTTCACATGCTACAATTTATTCAGGCATTGTCTAGTTAATTAGCTTTCTCCTAGTTTTTAATTCCTTGCAACTATAAATATTTCATATGTACTTGTCCTTTTTCATTTCATTTTATTTTGGGCAAAAGAGCCCTAACAGTGGTTTTCCTGAGCCAAAGTTTGCACATTTCAGTAACTTTATGGACATAGTTACAAATTGCTCTCTAGACTGACCAATTCAAAATTCCACCAATACTATGTCATGAATGTACCTGTTTTCCTGCAGCCTTTCCAACATTTTTCGTTTTCTTCTTTTGCATTTATGCCAATAAATAGGGTATAATATAGATATTAATTTGTACTTCTCTACTTATTAGTGACTTGGAGTCTTTTGTATACTTTTGAATTACTTGTATTTCTTCTTTTAGGAATTGCCTGTTCATATCTTTTGACAATTTTTCAGTTGGGATGTAGCTGTTCTTATAAATTTGAATAGGTTTCTTATATAGCTTAGAAATGAAACTTTTATCTGAAACTTGTATTTTTTCACTTTAATCTTTATTCTAATTTTAACTTAATTTTTGTTTTGTGTAATTTTTTTTTTCAATTTTGTGTCATCAAAATTGTTAATTTTCTCTTCTCTGGTTCTCTCTATCCCTTATTTGGTCCATGAACTACAATCCTATCCATTAATCAGAAAGGAAACTTCTTCCTTTTCTTCAAATTGATTATAATGTAATCTTTCATATCTTAGTCATGTGTTTATTTGGCGCACATCATAAACTGACTGATCAGCGAGAGTGTTCAAACCTAATTTCTTTCATGCCACTTACAGTTTTTCACAGTGGCCTTCCTTTCTCTCATAGTGTCTGGCTTTTCACATATCACTCAAGAGGAACTTCCTTGAAAGGAAGGAGTAGCCTCAGCTTTGGGTAAGTCACCTTTCTGCTTTCTAACCACATTTAACTAGATGAGAACCTTCCATCCTGGACATATCCATGGAATTTGGGGCTTTCTATCTTTCCATTGGCATCCTAGAAGGAGTGTCTGCATTGGGTACAAACAACAGACTTAAAGAAGATTTACTATGCCTAAAGGCAACTTCTTGGTGTAAGGATGGGATTTGTGCAAGGGGGTTACCTTACAAATAGAAGAGGGTTACATATTAGCAATCAGCAACTGTGGGCTATCTCTTTGCCCCATGTTCCATGTAGCTTTGTATTTCTTTGTGAGGAAGTCTGACATTTATAGGGGGAAGGATGTTTTACACTTATTGTTCTTATTTATCACCTGAGTAAATATCTTTTCCTAAAAGCTCAAGACTATGACTAACTTGATTCACAATGGATAATATACAGAGAGGTGCATTCATAGATTATGAAGCTAATGACATTAGAGAAAGATATTTCTTGCCCTTCAGGGATTTTGCTGCCATCCTGGCAGGTGCACCAGGAGATATTGCCAGACAAGCTCTGCGGTCCTGACTTTTCTATGTGAGTATGAATTGGAATGGGGATCTCCTAGAGCTTACACGAGCTAGATATGCATTACCATGTCTAGGACCCACCCAACTTCTAAGACACTTTTGAACATATTCAGATTCAGCTCAATTCAACAAACAGGTATTAAAATCCTACTATGAGCAAAGTATGATACCAGGAGCTGGAAATAACAAACACAAAAATAAAAATAATTCTTTCAATCAAAGAGTTTACATTAAACCAGAAAGTAGGCAACATATACACAACTAAGTACACATAAAGTATATACAAAGTAATGTAAGGCAAGTTCAAGAGGGAAAGAGTGCTAATAACTCAGGAATCAGGAAAGGCATTTTGTAGGAAGTGGTGCCTGAGATATGCTCTCTCTTTAGAAATCTGAGAGTGATTTAGGAAGGACTGCTGAAAAAATATATACATCTTGTGACATGAAGGTCTTTTTTTTTTCCTTTTGCCCCCAAAGGACATGAGTGATACATTTGGAGATTATTCAAATCAGGCTTAGAATAAGAACACAATGTATTAAGTAAACAAAATGCTGGCGCAGATGCTTGGAACTTAGGTGTTGGTATTGAAATCTCTAAATGTAAATTTTAATAATCCTTTTAGGCCTAGAAAGATTTATGATTCATATACAAGATTGATATAGGGCCGGAATTACTATTATGCAAGATTTGCAAGCCTGCAATAGATTTGCTGTTTGAACTTCAGTAGACTCAAGGGTGGAAGAAAAATCTTATCCATCAAGGTCTTTCAGAGTAAGTACATCCAGTTGCTTACAACTAATATTTCTTCAGACTAATGGGATGAAGTAAGCTAAAGGAGAAGATGTAAAAGAGAGTAGAAAGATGCAGATTAAAGTAAAGTAAAAGAAACAACTTCATTTTAGTGGAATTCTACTAAAAAATGATTTCTATTGACAGAAATGAGGTAATGATTGGACCTATAATTTCATTCGTAAAGGAAGCACCTAAAGGAGGAAATTTCTACTTTACAAATTTGACCAGGAACTTCTTTATAATTTATAGTTATGTAGAGTTGTCTAGGATCCTTGAAAGGTTATGTGAACTGCCCAGGGTCACACAGACTGCATATGTGAGAGATGGAGAATGAAAGATTTCTGCCCCCAATCCAGTCTGTCAACAACTCCATTAGATTAAGGAATGATTTTACTAGATTAGGGAATACAAGAAGAAAGCAACCTGGTCCTGTTGCTTTCAATAAAGTGGCCTAGATTGGTTTTCATGGAGGCCATCTTTATACAGGGTTTTGGTGAATGACAATGTCTCCTTTTTTTGACTATGGCCTCTGCATATAGGAGAGAAAAGCAAGAGTTTATGAACCAGTTTCTTGTATTCTTTGCCTTTCTGAAGAGCTGAATAAAATAGAGCTCATCAGTTTTTCCTTCTTAATTACAATCAGCTTCACAGAGAAACTCAAGTAACTTAATGTCATCAACCTACGGAACAACTCCTCCACTCCCCTATCATGAGACTGAATGTAATAAGTATACAACCCAAATGTTCATTTGCAGAAATTGGTAGTCGAAGAGAATCATTTAGTAACTGAAGGAGGGTGTTGAAGGGTGACTCTCTTGATGACTAAACTAAGAATAAAATAGCCTCAGAAAGCTAAGTAGATTAAAAAAAAAACAAAAACTCCTACCTTTCTAGGTTGCCATCATTGTTTTTTTTTACTTTAGGGTTCATCCAAAAGTCAGTAGCTAAAAGTTGAGAAGATGATGATTAACCTTTCTGGAATGGGACTTATTTATATTTAGACAATATTTCGAAATCTGAAATCTGTAACTAAAGGGAATTTGCCCTAAATGGTAGAAAGCTATATGAAAATGAAGAACATTTGAAAAGGAATCCCATTTTATTTATCTTAAATCCAGGTAGTCAGTTTAGACTAAAAAATATTGCTCACCAGTTGTTGCCAAGCTTTAATTAATCTATAAAAATAATTTGTAATCAATAACATATACAATTAGCAGACTTTGGCCAATAGTATTGGCCTTTGCTCATGGGTACATCGAGTCATAGAGTATTAAAGCTAGAAGGGCCACTAGTAATCAACTAGTCCAAACCTCTTTTTTTTAGTAAAGTAATGCATGAGTGGAATACTTTTATGATTTGATCAAGGTCGCATCTAATTAGTGGTGAAGTTGGAGCTAGAACCCTGGTTCTCAAATGTAGAGCTCTTTTCCCTAAACTAGCTAGTCAACAAGCATTTCGGTCCTATATCGTGCTTCCTATGGCATTTGTATTGTTTTTTTTTTCTTAAGTAGTCAGCATTTTCTTCATCCTATTAATTTATTCAGCACATTTTCTTTCATCAAATGCCAAACTTCAGTTCTATTATTGCCTCTACAAATACAAATCCAACATTTATAAACTTGAAATTATTTTCCTCCTAGTATGACTGTAAATTCTTTGTGGGCAGAGACTTATTTTTCCTTTAGTCTTTGTTTATCTTCTGGCACCCAGCACAATGTCTCACACATTTAATACTAATGAATGCTTGTTGAAGTGAATTTAATTTCTGTATATTTTTTAAGTGTTAGTAATGTCACTAGCTGTGTAATGAATTCTTCAAAATAAAATGTTTATGGATAAAAATCTGATGACTCCATGATGTGTGTGTGCACATATGCATGCATTTATATAGGAATGACTTAAAATTTAAAATGAAGATTCAATAATGAAACTATTCTCAAAAGTGCTTAATTCAAATTCAAATCAGTATATTATGTCATATTGGAGGAATGCTTCCTAAAATGTTTCCTTGTTGTCATATAAATAATTGAAATACTCTGGGCTTTAATAGAAAACAACCATTCAGCAAATGAATGGGCTGAACTTTTAGGTAAGATGGAGGTAGCAAGAAAGCCAACCTCAAAGCCAGGAAACCTAAACCTTGATCCTGACATACACTGGCTATGTGACCCAGGGCAAATAATTTAATCTCTCAATATCTTAGGCAATTCTACGATTCTACAATTTGTTGCAGAGGAGTCAATTTGCACTGTCAGAAAGAGTTTCCTCATCTCCTCATCTAAGAGTTCCCTGTGCCAATGAAATCAAAGGTTAAGTCCCCATTTCTCTATTCCCAATGGATATACCATACTTCAGTTCAGTCATACCTCTTGTAGATAAACATCTCTCTTAGCAACAGGCATTGGAATAGGAGCGTTCATTTTATCTGGGGCTGTGCATCAAAGAGGAACTTCAGAGACACTATCCATATCAATTAGGAAAAGAGCTGAAATATTAGGCAGCTTTGTATTACTTTCAGGGGTGGCATACCATGGTCACATCAGCTTATTTGTGTGAGTTATAGTAGGGTATATGAGAGAAGGGGGAAATGAATTGTAGATTAATCTCTTAGCTATTTATAGCAGCTCAGCTGTTTTGGACTGAGAGATTTTCTCCTTCTTTCTTTTTAGGCATTATGTCTGTTACATCTGAGGTCATTTTCAATTTTGAAATTCTGTTAGAGATTCAATAATGAAAGGGTGATCTGAGTAGTTGTATTATATTCTGAAGATCTGGCCTCCGAACCCCTCATTTTGTCTTTTGTAACGAAGCTCAATTCTCCATCACTGGGGGAAGATGTCTCTGGTGAGTGATCATCTTTCTGATATTGCCATGCAATCCCAAGGGTGCTTTTAGAATCTGCTATTTAGAGGTTATAGATGTGGAGCAACAAGTCTACTTATCAGTGGCATTTGTAATTGGATTTTAATATGGAACCTTAGAGTCCCTTTATAGTCAGGGGCTTCAAAGTGAGAAAAGTGTCTTCAGGACATCTTTGAGCATGCCCCACTCCCAGAGAATCTCAAATGCCACCATGTTAGGTACTAGGATAGAAGGTGGTAGAAATGATGTCTGACCTTTAGATTATTCTAAGAAAGACCAGAGCTCTCCCATACAGCAGATCTTGTCCAACTTCTGACATGCTTTAAGCATCACTAGAAATCTGTTCCTGTGTTTCACTGGGGCAAATACCTTTAATTGACTAGAATGCCATTAATGCAGCTCCAAGGGGAATTAAAAATCAGTTCCTAAGCATTGTGGAAATATGACCTACCCGGGGCCAGCAGAGCTGTGCTCAAAGCATCCTTCTGAAGTCTATTCTGAGATAACTCCTACTACTTTTGTGTGCACGGTTGAGGAGAGGTTGATTTAATATCTGCTTATGGTGTCTGTAGACACAAAGGGAACTCATTATTTAAACCACACTACTACCTTGATTGGATCGGGGTCAGTGTCCCTAGTCTAACTATACTAATATATAAAGTATTCTTTTTATATTCTCTAGAGATCAATTCTTGGCATTTCCTTCATTAATGATCTAGCCCCAAATAATTCTGGTTCTATTTTCTTTAAGAATGTTTTGTTTGAAAGATAAAAAAATGCAATGTGATTAAAAAACTAACTTTGTAAAGAGAGCAACTGTCTCCTGATACCCCTGTGAAGTGCTGCTTACATTTTACAGATGAATAAACAAGGGCAGAAGAGGTAGAATGACTGCCCTGTAGCACATGTTATATCAGTGGCACCCATGGAAATAAGATTTGGAAGCCTTTTTTTTTTCAAGTTCATTGCATTCATCTTGGTAAAAGTCCTTCTCTCTAGGAGAAAGAAAAATTAGGTATGTGAAAGCTCTTTTTTTTGACACCACAAAGAAAGTGAAAGACTAACTGAAATGGTTCTGGGCCACAAACTATAGCTTTGTATAGAGGAAAGTGAGTTGGATTTATAATCAAAGTACCTGGGTTAGAGTTCTGCCTTTGCCACTTAGTCCCTATGTGTCCTTGAGAAAACAATTTTCTTTCTATGAGTCTCATTTGAAAAATGGAGTTGAGCCACATAACTTTTCCAACTTTAAATTTTTAATTTTACGTATGTAAAGCATATATGGATAAATCAATTATTAACTAGCATTTATTTAGGACCTACTATGTGCTAGTGACTCCTGGCATAGGACCATCCAGCACATCAAAGAGTTTGCCCATATCAAAGGTGCTGTGGCCTATAAGCAAAGTAAAATTATAGTAGTTCAAAAGAAAAATGAGATGTGTAAATTTAGGGACATCTTCATCCCAAATATTCATATGTTCTGTTTGTTCAAATGACCTGTAGTGAAGTCTTCCAAGCTCTTACTGATCTTATCAGTCACAGTCAGACATGCTGATCAGCCCCTGATGTAGTGATATCATTTTGGTCCTCTCTGAGTACTGAGGACAAAAACCAACTGTATAAATGAAGATTTTGAACCTTGGACGTCATCCCCCATAAGTCCCTTAGTATTTCCCAAAATTCCCTTTAATCTCTCCTGTGCCTCCACATTTGCATGATCATGCTATTGTTTTATAAGTTCTGTAGCTCCTCCCTCTTTCTCTTTTGCTCTGGCTAGTGGGTTGGGTGATTTTAGCATCTTTTCCCACTAGTTTTTTATGTTATTTTATTATTAATAAAACTTTTTAAAATTATAATACTTAGTTCTTTGCATATTAATTTTAAAATCTACACAACTACGTGCCAGATATTCCACTTAACACAGAGGATAGGAGAACTCTCAACTTCTCAAATAGGTCATGAGAACTGGGTTGATTAATTGATGTATGAAATGTTTCAGTGTATACAGCCATGCCAACACCCCGTTTGAAACTACATCATTCATTCATTCCTTACTCTTGTTCCTGATGTAGTTAGGTGATCATTTCTTGTCAGCTCAATGTAAGACAGTCAGGAATATGTAAATAATAAATTGGCTTAGGTTGAAGTAACCAGTCATGGATTGAGATTAATTATGTTATTTTGCTCTGCATCATCCTGCCGAAACCACAGGGAGTAACACAGTTAAGTACATCAAGACAATATGCAGTGAGTGAAACGTGATAATAAGTCTGGGTTGCCTATCACCAAACAAAAGTGTTAACTGTAAAAGTAATTATGACTCCCAGCATCTCTTGCCTCATAAACTGCAGGAAAATATCACATCCAACATCAGTGGTGGGGGTGGAACAAATAGTCTTTTTGTAACTATTGCCCAAGTCCACTTATAGTGCTTTCAAGGAATTAATTAAACACACACACACACACACACACACACAGCAAAACAACCTTAAAATATTTTTATGAGGAATATAGAAAATCACTAATGGGTGCAATTCCAAAATTACTTTTTTAAAGCAATCTTTGTGATCAATTTTTTGCATGTTTAATTGATGTAGTATAAAGCGTGTTAACTCTGGAGTCAAATGATCAGAATTCAAATCCACCTTATACCCCAAGGGACATTTGACAAATCACCTCTACTGTAATGAGGAATATGCAGTGAAACACATTCAGAGCTGGCCTTGCCAATCCCATGTACTGACTCACAATTTGGATTAGTCTGAGATGACAAACCGTCTTGTTGCTTCTACCCATATGGTAGCTCAACACTGAATATGCTTCTTGTTTTAGTATGTCATAGAAAACCCTGTGAGGTCCCTTGGCCCTTCTCCATCTCATGACTACAGTAGAGGCATTTGTTAGTCAATAGTTTCAGTCATGTCTGACTCTTCATGATCCCATTTGGGGTTTTCTTGGCAAAGATACTGGCGTGTATGCCATCTCCTTCCCCAGATCATTTTACAGAAAAGAAAACTAAGACAAACAGAAATATATACCCAGTAAGTGTCTGAGGTTAAGATGAGTCTTCCTGATTCCAATCTTCCTGATTCTTCCAGCCCTCTATTCATAGCACACCTAACTGCTTTGTAGCCGAGGAATATAGCAGAATGGAAAGAGAGACAACTTCTGGCTTGCTTGCTTTCTTCTATGTTCCAGGTAGCTTCATTTAACCCTGAGGCATCCAGTGAGAAAAAGGAGTTGAATTTTCCCTTTGCCATACTGCTATCATGGTGACCATCCTCATGAGGCACTTAGGGAAACCTCACCAGCCCAGGTTGAGTTGTCCCTCCTTCGCTTTCCTTGCTCCTTTCCTAATTTATGCTTCTTCAAAGAAAAGAAACCCAAACCACCCCAGTTCCCTAGCTAAAATTGACTAGATTTCACGCCCCCACCCCAATCTTTTCAGATTCAAAAGCCCCTCCCAGATGCAGGATTGGTCCTTATATAGACCAATCCAGCACCCAGAAGTAGGGGGCGTGGTCGCTCCCCTGCACAGGATTGGTCCAATTCAGAACCAATCCCATGCCAGGAAATATGGGGTGTGATCCCACCCATAGCATGGGATTGGCCCACTCAAGACCAATCCCACACCAGGAAGTAGAGAGGAGGGACCCCTGAGGCACTCTGGGAAATGTAGTTTCCGCAGCCACAACACTTCAAAACCTACAGTATCAACCCTGAGGAAAATGTCTAGGTCTGGAAACAACCTTATAAGTTTAATGTCTATTAGGTACTGCAGACTAGTGTCAACGAGAGTTACTTCACTGGGGGTAGTTTGGATAATTCAGACATGAGATGAATTGTTGACAAACCTATTATTTGGTGGTCCCCCACACTGTTCGATGTTTAATGAGTTGAGTTTTAAATATCAGACTTCTGAAAGATTATAATAGGATTATTAACCAAGTTACTGGATCCTTTTAAAGTTATGCTATTAATATGTGCTATGATTCTTTTGTGTCTGTTAACATTTATTTTGTTTGTAGGTAATAAATTCCTGTTCTAACCCTGGATTGTGGGAGGAGTCCTTGTCCAGGGTCACACAGCTTAAAACTAATTTTAAGTAATTTGTCCCTTGGGTACTAGGTTTGGAGGTTTAACAAAGTAGAAAGTGTTAATGAAGAGAGTCTTGCCTCCCTTTTTAGAACTAGGCTCTCCTAATATTGAACCTAGTCAAAGACCTAGTGCCAGAGTCCACAATTTAAAAGGATTCCTTAATAGAGAAATCTGTGGGCACAATCCTCTAGTCCCTTGGATCCAGCTGGAGTAGATGAACTCTGAAACTATTATTTGGTTCTATTCAGTTGTTAAGATGACTAAAAGCACAGGTTAATTAAAAATATATGCATATACATATGCATATATATATATATATTTATACACCCTTAATTTCTTTCTGAAAACTAATATTAATTAAAGGTTCCAAGGCAGAAGATCAGTAAAGGCTAGGCAACTGGGGTTATGTGATTTACCTGGCTAGGAAGTGTCTGAGATCAGATTTGAACCCAAGACTTCCCATTGCTAGGCCTGGCTCTCCACTCACTGAGTCACCTAGCTGCCCCCAAACAAGTTAATTTTTGATTTGCTGCTCTTCACCTTTTTAACAGAAATATACCTCAAGGAAATAATACCCATAGAATTAAGTAAATAAATACATAAAAACAATAATAATAAAGATAGCTAACATGTAAATGTTTGTGTGGATAGGATCAAGAAGCAACAGGGAGAAAATAATTTTAAAAAAATTGACATAGGCAAAAACCAGGGAGACAAGGAGATAAAAGCATAATGGAGATGAGCTGAGATGACACCAACAGCCACAGCACTAAGCATCATTAAATAGTTAGTGACAGGGAGAGGAAGAAGGCAGAACTCAAAGAAGGCAGGAGAAGAGAGCAAGAGACAGAAAATAGCATACAGAAAGAAACCTAGAATTTAAGAGCTGGAAAGCCTTTCCCTCCCCCCCATGAAGACAATCCTTATTTTTCTTCTTTTTACATTTATTTTCATTATGTTTTACCTAGATTAAGAGACAACAGGAACTGAAAAACAACTTTTCCAACCACTACTTGAAAAGGGAAGAGAGCTCAGAGCTTGTAACAGAGGCGGTCATAATTAAAAGTAGGAAGGGGATGGAAATGAGAGCTGTATAATAGAACAGCTCTAGTTTTTCTCAGGTGAAGTGTGAGAGTAGGGAAGAGTTAACAGCCTCCTTTCCCTCCATCTCATAGCCCTCCTCTCCTGTGTATGTGCCTAAAAGAGCAAGACATATTAGAAGGATAGTGTCGTGAATACTTCAGCTGTAAATAAACAAAAAGGCAAAGCTCCAAGCCAATACAGCTTTATTTGGAGAGACCAGAGTCTTTCAGCAAAGCTAGGTCATCAGATTTTCCTCATCATCTGAGACAAGTGAATGAGGGAATTCCATGAGTTATATACCACAGTTCTTCCTCTTTTCTGGAAAGACATTCTCAGGGATGCTCCCTGGTCAAAACCTACATGCCCTAGAGCAGGGGTCCGCAACGTATGGCTCTCGAGCCATATCTGGCTCCACCTCCTGACCTGTCAGTCTGGGCAGAGCCCCAGGATGTGCCCTAGGGGGCCCTTCAGCCCCTGCCCCATATTCCAGCGCCTTCACCTCCATCCTCCTCCTTCCACAGGCCTTTATGGCTCTCATGGCCAAAAAGGTTGCCCACCGTTGGTCTAGAGGGTAAAGAGGAGCTGCCTTATGTGATAAATCTCTGTCTCCCATAGGACAGGCATTCTATTGTTGTGAGGAAGATTAGATAGTAATTAATTAAGTATTAAGGATGTACCTAGCAGGAAGGTTGGAGCATTCCAAGATGCACTATGCATGCCCAAGGAAACTTCCTCCTAGGGTCTGCCATACTACAGGTCTTCTATGAATGCTGGGAAAGGGGCAAAAACCTTCAGCCCAATGGGCAGGGCCTCTTGACCTATTACTTGGAAGATGCTCTGTGAGTCACTCCCTTCTTCTCAGGCTCCTTAGGCCAAATCTTATTGCAAAATGTTGGCTTATAGCGAGTTATAGAAAAAGGGGAGTGATGGAAATTACAGTTAATATAAAGTTACAGAGAAAAGCAGCTAATTATATTACTTTAAGTTTTCTACAAAACCTTTCAAAATGTAATTACCATAATTTTTAATCAACATTCCAGATTAATTAAAGGCTCAGTGATTCTCATTCTTTCCAATAACAAATATCCTACCTCCAGATTCCTGAGCAAAATCCTAGAATTCTGATTTTCATAGGGGCCGTCTTTAAATTTGAATATGTTTGCTTCCTCTCCTTCTTCCGTGTCCCAATACTGAAAGCAGATACTACTTATGCTGTAATTATTAAAGACACAGGCCTAAGTCATTTCTATTATTGGTACCTGGAAAGTGGGGAAGGACCCCTTTTGGTATCCAGATTCTAGGTCAGGTTGGTACTCTGAGATGGGAAAGCATTCACTTCTACAATGGCATGATGACAAAATGTCATTTAATCTTATATTTGTCATTACTTATATCTACATCAAGAAAAAGATTTCGTGCTAAAAGGAAAGAAAGAAGCTATCTCAAGCTTTCATTTTGCTAACATGTCCAGGGTCACTTAGATTATACTTGATAGAAATGGAATTTGAACCCTATCTTTCCTGACTCCAAGTTTAGCATTTCCTTCCAGTATGATGCCTCTTCTTGAAAAAAAAAGTTAATTCATTTTTTACATGTCAATAGAATTTTTTTTAAATTTTTATTTAATGTTTTCTGACATTTTGCAATCCAGGCCCTCTCTTTCCCTTCCACCGCTCCCCACTTCCCAAGATACCAAGTAATATGATATATGTTGTACCTGTGTTGTCATATAATATATATTTCCATGTTCATCGTGTTGTGAAAGACAAATTCATGGAGGAAATCAGGTGAAGAATGGGAGGCTTCAATCTGCATTCAGACACTGTCCATTCCTTCTGTGGTGATGGACAACCTTTTTCATCAGGAGTCCCTTGGAGTTGTCCTGCATCCTTGCAAAGATAATGACTCCTATGTCCTTGGGAAATTCCAGGCTCAGAAGCTTATATGAGAGAGAGAGAGAGATAGACAGAGAGAGAGAGAGAGAGAGAGAGAGAGAGAGAGAGAGAGAGAGAGAGAGAGAGAGANNNNAGAGAGAGAGAGAGAGAGAGAGAGAGAGAGAGAGAGAGAGAGAGAGACAGAGAGACAGAGAGAGACAGAGACAGAGACAGAGACAGAGACAGAGAGAAAGAGAGAAAGAGAAAGAAAGAGAAAGAGAAAGAGAAAGAGATAGAGAGAAAGAGAAAGAGAGAATGGGAGAAATGAAATATTGCTAACTTAGAATTGTAGCCTGAACAGATTTTGAGAGCTCAGGGTCCACCCTGATGTGGCTCATGCATGATTTATCCAATTGACTTAGCATAAGAACTCTAGCATTGACAACCTTCCACATGCTTAAAAACAAACAAACCTTACTTCTACCTTAGAATCAATACTATGTATTGATTATCAATAAAGGCTTGACAATGGGAGTTAAATGACTTGCCCAGGGTCACACAGCTAGGTAGTCTGAGGACAGATATGAACCCAGGATATCCTGTCTCTAAGCCTGGTTTTCTACCCAATGAGCCACCTACCTGCAAAATCTGGCAAAATCCTTTGGGGAGGAATCAAAAAGGGCTTTGTGAAATTTCTGCCCAAACCAGTCTCAATTAGTCATCTCCTTGGCAGTGCACTCAAGTAGACATGAACTAGACAGTGGCAGTTAGAACACAAACCTCAGATTTAAAATACTACATCTAGTAATTTTTTCACTATACTATAACTCCCATAGTATAGTTTTAACATAATGGTGAGCCTAGCTCTTGAGTAAAGGTAAATTTGTAATTAGCATTCTCTTTTTAAGAAGGTATGGAGATCTTTAGAAAAATGCAGTAAAACTATTAAAGTTAATAATTCTTTTCCTTTCTGGAATCTGTAATTGTGTGTGCTGTTTTTAGTAAGATTATAACCTAGGGAAAGAATATTTTTAGAGAATTTTATTAGAAGGAACAGGCAGAAAGCAGAAAGAACTATTCAACAACAACATATAAGTATAGGGAACCATTTAGGATAATTATATTACAAAATGCAATCATGAGAGATGTAATTTTCTATGACTATATATAAAGATAGTATAAGATATGTAGATATTATACTAACAAATATATATTCACTGAAAAATATAACTTGTCACATCTATATCTACATATTTTACACCTATATGCCCATAGTTCTGTGGATAGCTACATATCTATCTATCTATCTATCTATCTATCTATCTATCTATCTATCTATCTATCTATCTATATCTTTAGAGCTATAACTATAAATCCATATATATCTTTATCTATATATTTAAAAGATGAGTGAAGGCTCTACTATACTAAAATATGCCAGCTAAAAAGAAAGAAAGATACCACATATACTTCATTCTTCCATTCTCTCATCAAACGTTCCAATAAAATAGAAATAATCCAATTGTTAGGCTAAGATGGTTTTCCTTCCTTCCTTCCTTCCTTCCTTCCTTCCTTCCTTCCTTCCTTCCTTCCTTCCTTCCTTCCTTCCTTCCTTCCTTCCTTCC
>NC_058134.1:135831177-135840799 GCF_016433145.1 Gracilinanus agilis | reverse complement strand
ATAATGATAACTCCCTTGCACATTTTCATAGGACAATTTATTTTATTCTAACTTTAGTAGGGTCCTAGGAAATAGAACTGTCTTACTTTATAAGCAGGTATGAAATTGTACCAAAAAAGTAATTCTAAATGGCTTTAAAGGCTTTGTCTTTTTCATTCAAAGGCATTCTGTCCCACACCAGTCCCACAAATGGATTAAAAAACTTTATCCCATTTTTTCTTCTTTTCCTTCTTTTCATCTTTTAAGCCATGCATATGAAAGATCAAAAAGTGGTGGTAAATAATTAATAAATATTTAAAATGCAGAATTTTGTATAATAATTAGCATTTAGTTAGCACATTTGATCTTCAATCTATTTCATTCTTATTAATTATTTAATATCTATCGCTATCTCTATGTATGTTCTCCACCATATCTGAGCCCCTCTTTCCTCCCTCCCCCTACTTTGAAGAGATACAAACCAGCACATCAAGCCATGTGTTTGGTCTTTGGGACACTTTTTGTTTTTCTCACTATATTGAAATATAATTGAAGTCAAAACCCTCATCCTCAATGCCTTTGCTATAAAAGTGTATCTGTTTAGGTCCTACTTAGGAAATTCTTTCTGTTTTTCACGCATGATATTCTATCTCCCAAATCTTTACTAAAAATATCACATAAGAAAAGTACTCATTTCTCACCTCCAGTTGCTTGAAATCCCTAGTTTCCTTCAAAATCCAGTTGAAATGGCATCTTTTACCCATGGTCCCTCCTGTTAGAATCAGGGACTGGTCTTCACCCTTAGATGACTTTGAATTGATTATGTATAAACTTCTACATGTTTGTATTCTCTTCCTTGATAAATTTTCTGAAGATGGGGGACTTTTCCATTTTTGTCTTTGTATTCCTAATGAAGAGCCCAGTGTTTGGCTTATGGTAGACACTTAATAATGCTACATGAAAATCTTGTACTGTTTGCTGCACTGAATTATTCAAGGTATAGTTTTTATATTTGTCATTAACCTTTTCTCTGTGTTAAATGATAAGAACACCTTGTATTAGTAACATTCTTTTTAGTTATGAAATCATATCATTTATTTCATTTTGTCTTCATAACAATGTTATGAAGTAGCTAGGTTAAGGTTTATGCCCATTTTATAGGTGAGGAAACTCAGACTGAGAGAAGTTTGCACAACGAGTATTATTATATAGTCAATAATTGCTGGAGCTGGGACTCAAACCCAAATCTATTCTGATTCCCAGTTTTCTCTCTTTTGAAATGCGTCACCACTTCTACGAATACAATGGTGAATAATACTGTCTTATTCTTATAGACTTTCATGAGCAAAATGCAAATATGGAAGAAATCCTCTCTTCTACTAGCTCATTTTTCCTTTTTGAGATTATTGTCTGACAAAAAGTTAATCTCCTTCTATAAACGGAAAAAAAAGGCACACTCATTTTCATTGTCTTCCTTAGAAGACACAGTGCAGTCTAACGGAAAGAATATTTGACTTAGGGTCAGAGGATCTGGCTTCAGAGTACGACTCTGCCATTTATGTAAAAGATCATCTAATTAAGCAACTTCAATTTATACTCACTCTTTTATGCCTGTACAATTGAATATTCTTGCATGTAATACAATTAGATAATCAATATTTTAGCAATAATTTATAAGGAGTACTTCCAATTATTAATTGATTGACTAATTGTGTATGAGAATCAGCAATCGATAGTCATATTGTGAGTAAAACCATCTGAAACATCACTGCAAGATACACTTGCCAAGGGGAGAATTGTACCTGCATCCAGCATCCTGGAATACATCCAGATAGTATGATATCTCAGTTGGCTTTGAAGCTACAAGAATGACCTTGTCTTTTACCATATATGGAATGGACCATTGCTTCATATAATATACCTTCTTTAAAAAAAATAGATCTTCTCTAGTCCCCTCTTCTGAGAAGGGATATTCAAAAGATGATTCTGCTTTTTAAAGGAGTCGGGGGTCTGTGTAATCTGACTCTATATATACTAGTTCACAAATGAGTTTCGAATCTTTGGCTGAGCTGGGATAGGGCTGGACCTTGACATTTTGTAATTTACAACTTTCTACAAATAAATGTCAGTTTGGTTCAGACAATTTTCCCCCAGTATTTATTTTTTCGTTTTTATACTTACTATCTGTATGACCTTACACAAAATGAAAGGGATGAACTGGATTATAGGGAAGATCTCTTCCAGTTCTAAATCTATGTTTCAATGGAACACCTAAGAGCTTTCCTTTATAGTCCTAGTATATACTTACCTTCACTGGAGTGTAAAATCATCCTCTTGGTGTACTAAAATGTCAAGTATTTTGAAACCTAGTTAGATGTTCTTCCTCTTATAGATGGGACTGGAATTACAGAATGTCTAAATTGATAGTTTTTCCTTTCCTGATGACTCTAACTCATGTCTTTATTTTAAGTTCTGAAAGCAAGATCCCAATATATTAATTATGCAGTTCTACTTTATAGTATGGTAAATATCATTCTGGATTAATTCTGAATAATGGACAATATTACTGATTAAAAAAAACCTTTCCTTTTCTAAGACACTGAGGACCATTCATTGTTGTCTAAGCTAAACAGTCATTCACACACATTGATTCGAACAAACTGAATCCCTTGAATGGAAACTTTTAGAATTTTGGTTTTGATAGTAACATGTTATTCCAGACAAGATGACAATATTGTTGAATGGGAAATAGTTGTGTTTCTTTTTGTTTCTATTATTTTTGTTAGTTCTTGTTGGTCTAAGTCCAAAGTCTTACATTTAAAATATAAAGAATACTAGCATGGTTGAAGATATACTAAAGAATTCTATTATCCCAAACTTCTATGGTATATTTTTATTGTTTCAATCTCTATGATATTTCCCCCTATTTTTTAATGTTTCTTTTACTATAGAAGAATATTTAGCATAAAATGCCATAGGGAAAATCTTTATGATGCAGTGCTGTAATGTTTCAATTGTGAATTGGCCATGACTTATTGATTTCCTAAAGACTGTTTTTCTATGCCCTGATGTCCATTGCATGATTTTTAAAGTATTTAGCAAAAATATTTATTGGAAAGCAGAAAGGCTTTTGTCCTTTTATCTTTGTCTGTACTTTTCCTCTTCTCTCTCAGGGCTTATGTATATTTCTTGATATTAAAGATTCAGTTCTCCCATGGTGATCTTCCTCTCTGTCATCCTTTACGCTTAAGGCTCCTAGTGACTTCAAAAGGAGTTCCAGATAGGGAAAGATATTTCCTTGGAGAATTTGAGGACACTAAAAAATTTGAATGGCTATATATATAATGCAACACAGCAGGAAATGAAGATCAAACCTAATTCTTTGATGTCAAGAGGAGCTTCTCATATGAAGGCATTTGGTGGAGTTCTAGGGAAAGATGAAATATCAGCTGAATATTCACAGATTTTCAGTGAAAATGGAGCAGTGTATATGGTACCAAATACCCTCTGAAACATGTTTCCTCACTCAGAGGACCTTTATTTAAAAAGTTTAAATAAAGCCATTATTTAGTAGTACATTAATAACATAATATTCAAACCTAGGAGAATTTATTATATTGCCTGTATTAAAGTCAATATTTGTAGAAATATGTATTGGAAACACCACTGTGCATAAGTATTTATGTTTTTGTCTTTACTGTTATATTTGATGAGCCTTTTTTGGGGGGGAGGGAAGGGGCAGTTTTGACTTGTGATTTATAGGTATGAGGAACTCATTTTTACTATTGCAACTCATTTGTAACACATTATTAAAGAAGTGATTTCCATAGGTACTGAGAAGTTAAGTTTCTTGCCCATGGTCATAGTCAGTATGTGTCAGAGACAGGAGTCAAACTCATTTTTATTTAACTAGAAGGCTGGTCTTCTAAAGACCTACTATGTTGTGTTGTCTTTTATGCCACAACTTACTCATTAAAATCATGATAGTATTAAATGATCATTGTTTCTTCCAAATACCCCAACCATACTGTTATTTTTCTTGGACACAAAAATTCTTTGCTACAGCTCTGTTTGACCTCTTAGGAACTTATGAAGGGAGATATTGGAGACTGATTACTAAAAAAATAAACCTAAGCTTAAAAGCAGTTTAAGATCTTTAGTATGTATCTACCACATCAAAGATACATAGAATTTATATAGGATTTGTGCTTTTGAAGTCAGTTCACAGTTTGATAATCCAACTGCTGTCCTTTAGGTGACAGAGTTGGATATGAGCCCACATCTTTCTCTTCTAAACCAGCTTGTGTTGCATTGCGCCATATTGTCTCCATTTGTAATGGCCTTTTGACTGGTTTTGAAACTATTAACATACATTTATATGCTCTTGTTACTCATCATTCTTCATGAAATGTAAGATAGAACAAGATAAATGCTATTCACCTTCATCTTCCAGTAAAATATAGTGCATTTGTGAATTAAAACATAATTCTTGACATGGAACAAGTGCTTAATTAATCCTGGTTGATTGGTTGGTTACCTACATGAGAGAAAAGGCATGCTAGATATACTGATAGCTTCACTTCACTGGTGGTATGGTTGGCTATTTGGTCAGGATTAAAATATTGAGTGCAAATGAAATCATCTCAGTGTATCACATATCACCTTAACATAGCCATCAAGATTAGATGATATTATACTAGCCATGCTTAGTTTCTCTTTCTCATTTCTTTCCCTCCCTTGAATTTTTACTTTTTTTTCTCCTTAATGACTTCCTGTATAACATACTTGTAGTCAAACAAATCCTAGTTGATGGTGCCTAACAAGGAACATATCAAGAATTAAATTTGTGATGACCTCAGGCTGCTGCTTGCCTTGTATCACCATCATATGCACAAAAACTTAGTTAGATTTATAGATTTTTGTAGGTTCACCTCAGGAATGTTAAAGGATTTCTCTGAGTACAATGCTTTTGTGATAACCAGAGGAAGGAGTTATGGCCTGTCACAGTTTGTGCTTTAAGTAAACTCCAATTACTATTGTAGCTGATGCATTTAGAATATGTGTCTTAGTAGTCTGAAAAAGACCAAGATATATTTTGCTTTTCCATGCTGCATTCACCCAAGTTCAAAATTTGTTCAAAGCCAAAAGACAGAGGCAGTATATTAATATTTTTAGTAAGTATAAGGTTCTAATGGTTTCCATGAAATAATATGAATGACCATGATTGATGTAATATTTATTGTATTTTTTGCACTTTCTGACAATATGTGTGATGTTTTAATTCGATTGTGAGCCTGTCTATGTGCAAAAGAGTTAATTAGGGAGAATAGTCAGAGAATTAACAAAGCATAGTGAACTCATGTTATCACTCTGTCATAAGGCTTTATACTCAAAAAGGTTATAATTATGTTAGAAGTAGGGGAAAGGGAAAATATGAATCATGTAAACATGGAAAAATACTTAAAAATAAATTAATATTAAAAATTCAGGAAGTCCTAGAATGAATTTAAACTCTAGATTTTTTCTCTCCTTTTCAAAAATATATTTGCAGTTTTGAAAATTAAATGTTGGATTTGTTATATGCATTAAATTTTATATTTTAGCATACTCAACTAGATCTTAATACTTTCTTATAACCATAAATTAATTTTTAATAAAAAAGCAAGCAGTATGAAACAGAAACTCATGGTTTTACATATAATCATCTTTTTCTGTTCTATTTTGTATATGGGCATTTTGTTCTATTCTCTTTTTTATATATTCATTTGTATATATTTATATGTGTGTGTGTCTAATTAACTTCCAAATTTTTTTAAAGTCTCTATATTAGGGAGATCCAGAAAAAACAGCAACCTACAAATGGTCTAGTCTATGTTCATCATGATATATGTCTCAAACAGGTACCAAA
Source organism: Gracilinanus agilis (assembly GCF_016433145.1). Taxonomy (NCBI): domain Eukaryota; kingdom Metazoa; phylum Chordata; class Mammalia; order Didelphimorphia; family Didelphidae; genus Gracilinanus; species Gracilinanus agilis. Next base: position 135,834,912 of record NC_058134.1, on the reverse strand, counting down.
ATGGGCAATGAGTTGGGTCCAGAACTTAAGAGGAGAGTTGCCTGTGTCGTCTTTAATAAATTCTCTTGTGTCTTGAATGATTCACATGTTGTTTCATGCCACAAAGCTCATCCTTTAAATATTTATATTCTCTCTGGGATGCTATATGATTTGAGATCATGGAACATTATGATCTAAAAAGCATCAAAATTATACATGAGCTAATGTGCTCTTTGAAGATGAATAGAATCTGTATAAAAACTAGTGTTTTATTAATAATTATGCGTACTGAAAGTGACATAAAAGACATTTCCAAGGTTATGTAGTACTGGAAAGGGAAGAGGAATGATCAGTGAAAGAGTGTGAAGAACAGGTCACCAAAGTGTTGCATTGATCTACATGAAATCCTTGCAAAGTCAGAAGAATATCTCTAGGACAATGCCTTTATGAAAAGACGTAGACAAGAGTCTCATATTTAAAAACCTGAGTATGTTGGAATTGGTACCCATGTTATGGAGGGTGATAAGAAAATGGATCTGACTCAATTCAATCATATTCAACAAGTGAGATAATCTAATTGAAATGCTTGCAAACCTTAAAGTATTATATAAATACCAACCTTTATTTTTATTACATTCAAGACATTGGAGATATAAAGAAAATAAATGTTATGTCCCTTGCTTACATTCTACAAGGAAGCAAGTACAACAGCTGAGTTGTACTTTTTTTTTGACTTGAAACCTTGCACTCTTCCCACTATACCATACTATCTCTCCTTTATAAAAAAAAAATAGTGTGAAAAAAAAAGATCAGAATGCACTGTTTGCTTCTTCATTCTATCTTCATGTGGGGCAATGGTGGAAGATAATGTGATTTAGAAAATTTTGAGGAGAGTGATTAGCTGGAAGAATTGGAGAAAATGTTGTGAAGGAAATGGTGGAATCTTGTAGGAAAAGGAGTCAGAAAGATCCTATTAAAGGATTACTTTCCAGGCACGGGGTACAGAATGAACAGAAAAAAGAGTTGGCACATCAGAATTGGGGAATGACAAGTCTGATTTGGATAGGACATAGATTGCATTGACTAGTCCACTGTGCCTAGTACTAGAAATACAAAGAAAGGCAAACATACAGTCCTTGCCATCAATGAGAAAATAATTTTAAAAAGATAGGTTTGGCTGGATTGTGCCTTAAATGGAAGGCTAAGCAGCTTATATTTTATTTTAGAAATGTCAAGAAACTACTGGAGATTATTAAGATGGGGACTAAAAAGGCCATATGGGGGATTTAAGAATATAAATTTGGTAGTTGTGGAGGAGAAGTGGAGAGAGCTTGGAAATAGAATACACAATACAAAAGTTACTACTATAGTCCAAGCATGAGGTGATGTGGGTAACAATCTGAGTAGAAGAATGTGAATAGAAATAAGGGGGTGTTTCTAGGAGAAACTCTGGAGAACATATGTGGTTTCAATACTGGTGAGTTATAAAGGGTTAAGGAGAGGGAAAATTTAAGAAGGACTTGTAATCTGAACATGGGTAATTAGAGTGAAAAAGATACTCAGATTTAACAACTTTGGAGCTATAAATGACTTTTGAGAGAACAATTTCATCAGTGAAGGGTTTAAAAACGCAATTGCAAGATGCTTAAAAGAGAATAGTTAGTAAGGAAATGGATGTATTGAAGGCAGACAACTCTTTTTAGTAGTTTAACATTGAAAAAGAAGAGGTACGAGAATCAAAAAGACAATGTTTAGGGTAGGTTGCAAAATATTAAAGGTAGTAATGAAATGACTAGTAGAGAGGGAAAGACTAAAAATTAGAGAAAGAGTGTTTGAAAGGCATGCTGCCATGAAAGAAGGAAAGACATGAAATGAAGGAATAATTAAAAGAATTAGTCATGAGAAGAGACATCTCATCTTCTGCTGCTAAAGCAAAGGAGAAGAATTAATGATAGCATAGAGAGGTTTTTTTTTTTGTCCCAGAGGAAAGGGAGGGTTTGAAGGAGCTAGGGACAGATCATTTTAAGGGAATGAGCATTTATTAATTTCCTACTATGTGTGAGGCATTGTGCAAACTACTATACTAATATATATATATATATATATATATACATATATATATGAGGTAGGTTCTATTGTCTTCATTTAATAATTAAATAAACTGAGGCAGATAGAGTTTAAGTGACATGGATTCCACAGCTAATAAGTATTTAAGTCTGGACTTGGACTCAAATCTTCATGACTTCTTGTCTAGCACTGTATCTACTGAGCCACGTGGTTGCCTAGGTGATTGGGGCAAGAGAAATGCTTAGCCATATCCTAGATGTTGAATATAGCTGTACCAAATGCTTATATTCTGAAGTCTTTAATGTACTCTGCATCCCGTGGTGGCCATGGCTACAATACTAGAGGTCAGGAAGTGTGGGAACCAAATACAAAAATGAGATTTTGGTAGTTTTTTAAAAAGTTTATTTGGATAGTGTTAGTATTTAAAACATGAATATAATGTGTTTGACTTTTTAAAGTCCTTATGAAGCCTTTTTTTTTTTTTGACCCAAGAGAGAAGGCAAGACAGAGCTTTCATCCAGGCTTGCAGTCAAGTCTGGGACTATTAGTCCAGAAATTCCTATTTGTGGCTCACTCATTTATAGCAAATGCTCACTTAGAATATAATTAAAGTCATTTTATATTTATCTGGAGATGAAATCCATTATAAAAGCCCAAGCATCAAATAAGCAAGATGCAAAGAAAGTAGGAAAAACCTGAGGGAAAATGATACTTAGTTCAGTAGCTCATAGTGAGTCAGAGGAGTGGGAAGAAACGGAGAGGGGATCCATTCACCAGATCCCAGAGCTATAGCAAATTGTGTTCAGGCAAATTACTCTTTAAATGAGTCTGTGAACTAGCCAAGGTTTCAGTTTGTCATGATTATATTCCGTTTGTATTATCAGTGGCTTTCCTTGCCATTCCTGGCCATTCCTGACCTCCTGCTTGCCTCTCAAGATCCTTTAATTTCTCCTTCCTCTGAGAAAACTATGCTTCTTATCAGCTATGGTGCCAATAATGGGCAAGATTAGATTAAATTAGTTTTTGCTTTTTTTTCTCACAGATTGCAATCTCTTTGAGTTCAGGACTTGTTTCATATAGTTTCTGACCCATAGCAAATGCTTACTAAATACTTGTGGATTATTTGGTTGATACAAAGGTAAGAAACACAAATTATGAGTAGCAATAAGTAGTCCCTGAAGGAATTGTTGGTATTCTTCCACCAAGAGAATCACACACACTTCTCTATCTCTTCCCTTATTCTTTTCTTATTCTTTTCATCCTTTCCAGTGGCACCTAGAGTCATTTGTTTATCAGACTCATAACATTCAGGAATAAGATTTCTGATTCCACTCTAAAAGTTAGGGGAAAGGAGAGTTTATCCTACCTATCTGTATATCATCTTATTTTTAATGAACCATTTTAAAACGCTATTTGCAACGTATACTGACTGGCCTACACTAAAACAATCCATTACCTTATACTTCAAAGCCATTGAATGGATAACTAATACTAATGACCTGTACTCAAAGGGGAACAATGCTTTTTATAAGTCCAAGGCAGATTTTGAAAATTATGTCTCCCATGATACTGTCCATGCAAGGCTTTAAGTGGTCAGCATAATTCATGTGACTGATATCACTATATAAATATTTCAAATTGAGTTTTGAGCATCAAAAACTGCTACTGTTATAAAAATACTATAAAAAA
>NC_058134.1:135705930-135830313 GCF_016433145.1 Gracilinanus agilis | reverse complement strand
CAGTGAAGGGTTTAAAAACGCAATTGCAAGATGCTTAAAAGAGAATAGTTAGTAAGGAAATGGATGTATTGAAGGCAGACAACTCTTTTTAGTAGTTTAACATTGAAAAAGAAGAGGTACGAGAATCAAAAAGACAATGTTTAGGGTAGGTTGCAAAATATTAAAGGTAGTAATGAAATGACTAGTAGAGAGGGAAAGACTAAAAATTAGAGAAAGAGTGTTTGAAAGGCATGCTGCCATGAAAGAAGGAAAGACATGAAATGAAGGAATAATTAAAAGAATTAGTCATGAGAAGAGACATCTCATCTTCTGCTGCTAAAGCAAAGGAGAAGAATTAATGATAGCATAGAGAGGTTTTTTTTTTTTTGTCCCAGAGGAAAGGGAGGGTTTGAAGGAGCTAGGGACAGATCATTTTAAGGGAATGAGCATTTATTAATTTCCTACTATGTGTGAGGCATTGTGCAAACTACTATACTAATATATATATATATATATATATACATATATATATATGAGGTAGGTTCTATTGTCTTCATTTAATAATTAAATAAACTGAGGCAGATAGAGTTTAAGTGACATGGATTCCACAGCTAATAAGTATTTAAGTCTGGACTTGGACTCAAATCTTCATGACTTCTTGTCTAGCACTGTATCTACTGAGCCACGTGGTTGCCTAGGTGATTGGGGCAAGAGAAATGCTTAGCCATATCCTAGATGTTGAATATAGCTGTACCAAATGCTTATATTCTGAAGTCTTTAATGTACTCTGCATCCCGTGGTGGCCATGGCTACAATACTAGAGGTCAGGAAGTGTGGGAACCAAATACAAAAATGAGATTTTGGTAGTTTTTTAAAAAGTTTATTTGGATAGTGTTAGTATTTAAAACATGAATATAATGTGTTTGACTTTTTAAAGTCCTTATGAAGCCTTTTTTTTTTTTTGACCCAAGAGAGAAGGCAAGACAGAGCTTTCATCCAGGCTTGCAGTCAAGTCTGGGACTATTAGTCCAGAAATTCCTATTTGTGGCTCACTCATTTATAGCAAATGTTCACTTAGAATATAATTAAAGTCATTTTATATTTATCTGGAGATGAAATCCATTATAAAAGCCCAAGCATCAAATAAGCAAGATGCAAAGAAAGTAGGAAAAACCTGAGGGAAAATGATACTTAGTTCAGTAGCTCATAGTGAGTCAGAGGAGTGGGAAGAAACGGAGAGGGGATCCATTCACCAGATCCCAGAGCTATAGCAAATTGTGTTCAGGCAAATTACTCTTTAAATGAGTCTGTGAACTAGCCAAGGTTTCAGTTTGTCATGATTATATTCCGTTTGGATTATCAGTGGCTTTCCTTGCCATTCCTGGCCATTCCTGACCTCCTGCTTGCCTCTCAAGATCCTTTAATTTCTCCTTCCTCTGAGAAAACTATGCTTCTTATCAGCTATGGTGCCAATAATGGGCAAGATTAGATTAAATTAGTTTTTGCTTTTTTTTCTCACAGATTGCAATCTCTTTGAGTTCAGGACTTGTTTCATATAGTTTCTGACCCATAGCAAATGCTTACTAAATACTTGTGGATTATTTGGTTGATACAAAGGTAAGAAACACAAATTATGAGTAGCAATAAGTAGTCCCTGAAGGAATTGTTGGTATTCTTCCACCAAGAGAATCACACACACTTCTCTATCTCTTCCCTTATTCTTTTCTTATTCTTTTCATCCTTTCCAGTGGCACCTAGAGTCATTTGTTTATCAGACTCATAACATTCAGGAATAAGATTTCTGATTCCACTCTAAAAGTTAGGGGAAAGGAGAGTTTATCCTACCTATCTGTATATCATCTTATTTTTAATGAACCATTTTAAAACGCTATTTGCAACGTATACTGACTGGCCTACACTAAAACAATCCATTACCTTATACTTCAAAGCCATTGAATGGATAACTAATACTAATGACCTGTACTCAAAGGGGAACAATGCTTTTTATAAGTCCAAGGCAGATTTTGAAAATTATGTCTCCCATGATACTGTCCATGCAAGGCTTTAAGTGGTCAGCATAATTCATGTGACTGATATCACTATATAAATATTTCAAATTGAGTTTTGAGCATCAAAAACTGCTACTGTTATAAAAATACTATAAAAAAAGTCATGCTGTATTTTACTCTGTGTTTTGGCCCCTCCAGATTGCTTTCCTTTGGAACTCTCAATCCTTTGGTAATAATTGCTGTTTTTTTAATCTTAGAATGCAAACAGATGTTTCTAGATTCTCCATGGAAAACTTTCTTTTTTTTGAGGGAGGGTTAGATAGAATCAGAAATGCAGGCCTGTGATTTCATTAGTATAGATAACTCCTGGTGAGGAAGTATCCTCTACCCCTGCAGGCTGGTCATAGATCAGAAGCATATAGTTTTAGGAAATGATGTTAAGTAATAAGAGATCTGGTGATTTGTCCAGGGTCTCCCATTCAGAGCTTCCTGACACTGATCCCTCACCCCTACCCCACATTGCCTCTCCATAAGCTCATCTGTTCATACATTTAGAATTGAAAGGAACCTTAGATGACATCTAGCACAGTCTTCTATCAGTAAGGATTCTGAGCATTGATGAGGCTAAATGATCTGTCCAAGGGAGTTTAGCTCTCCAGCTGTACAATCTCAGGGTAGAAGAGAACCATTGGTATCTCATCTCTTGAGCCTTTGCCTCCACCTTGGTGATATCAGTTATAATTTGGGGAGACTCTGGTGCTGGTCTTCCCCAAGGTTCTTTGCCTTTAAATCCAACCCTCTTCCATCTTTTATATTCTCTTAGGTATTCACTCTTCCTTTCTATTTCTTTGAGTGAGACTTCTTCAAAAGAGTAGTCTAACTTGTATTTAGTGAGTTAAATTGTTCCAGAGAGGCATAATCATTCTGTCTAGGTCCTATGTGTTAGTTTTTTTTTTATCGAAGTGATTTTTTGTGGCAATGTTCCTTCAATATTCTTTTTGATGTGAACTAAAATGCTGTCTCTCAGGTTTCTCAAGATGCTGTCAATGCAACTTTGTAGTAAATAACATTATAATGCCAATGCATGACTAAGGAGGTGACATGATGTCAGGAATACAGTCAATGTTGCTGTATCATAAATTCAATGGGAAAAATGCATATTTATGCAAACCTTCTTAGGATGTCAAATCCAAAGCATATGAATGTTATATTACCATAAGAGCAGAAATCAAGTGGCAGGAAACTTTGTTAGCACTGACGTAAATTCTACAGAGTAAAGGAGATTTCAATTCAAGGCGGCCAAGGTGCCCTTATTTTATAACTCAATATTTATGTAACACAAGAGAGTGTCTCTCATTTCATTGCTTCTCAGTCTGGGTATTAGGACCACCAAAGAGATCTTTAGAGTTTTAAGGGCACAATATACTGTTCAAAATAATTTCATCTTTCATTTATTTGTGGAAGTAGGACACTGAATAAGTGGTGGAAGAGACAATTAATCTGTTCTAACTTCTGTGCTGCCTCTCTTTTATCTCTCTTAGTACTCATTATTATAGTACCAGGAGGGATAAAGGAAAGCAGAACTCTGAATTGTTGTTTGGTAGATATGAAGGCTGGACTTAGAAGATGGCAGTCATTTATGTAATAATTTGAAGTCTCCACATACTGTTGATACCTTAACTTGCAGAATTTGTTTAGTAGAATGCCTTTGAGAGTAGGGACTGAGATTCTCCACAACAATAACAAAAACAAAAAAAAACTAAATTCAACAGATATTTCTCTTGTATCCCAAAGCTGACGAGACTTTGCTCATAGCTAATACTTTTTTAATTAATTTTTTTGCATTAAGGACTATTGATATGTCAATATTTTTGGTAGGGGTAACATGAAGTATTATCATATATTAACACTTAAGTGTAAGATCTTTCTAATTGATAACTTGTTGAGAGAGGTATCCTTTAGGTTTGTGCCCATAATAAGTAAGCTTTATAGTTTTAATAGAAGAGAGGGAGAAGTGACAGAGCTAATGGTGGAAAGGCACAGACATGGTATAACATCATCATGGATCCTTGGAAAGGCATGAGAGAGAAGAGGGGGTTTCAGGGTCACCAAAAGTTGAGAAAATGACTGAATGGATATTTAGAAGGAGTCTGAGGACAAGCTTCACCTCATTCTTTTTCCCTTAGAAGATATTCTTAAACTGTACACACATTTACATAAATTTTCCCCTGGTAAAACTTTGGCATAGAATTTAATACAACAAGATAGTGTTATACAGTGTCAATATAAGATACTGGTTTTGCATGAGAACAATAAATCCAAGAATCTTTTCCTACAATTTTGATGGCAGTCAGAGTAGTCATCAAAGTTTGGAAGGGACCTCCCCAAACAGACTGAGTTCCACCAGTTTACTCAGAGATATCAGTGTAAGAACTAAATCAGTTTTCTAAAGGTGAATAAGACAGATCATCCCAGGGTTTCTCGCCATGTCCACCACAGATACACAGCCATATAGTGGTTCCTCAGAGACTGGAAAACCAGGAAGAACATTCCAGCCTTAAGAATTTTATAACATTTAAGGATGATATTTTCATTCTCTAATAAATCTCATACCTAGCAAACCTCTGATCTGAAAATGCCTGTATTCTATATCAGAGCAGTAATGCCTTGACCTTATGGGAAGAGAAAAATTAAAGAAATATCCAGGATGATGCCTGATGTGTTTTCTACCAGAAGAGCCATGACCACTTCAAGCTGCCACTGTATCCCAACAGTACCAAATAATACGCTACTGAACATTGTGTGGGTTCCAAGGCTTAAGTCTAAATCCCAGAAGTCACCTAACTCTGTTCATGTACATTCAACATGAATGACTTTTTGAAGTCTGGAATTCCTAGAGTAGGAACAGACAGAATGTCCTGTTTTAATTCTGTGAGACCAGATAAGTGTTAGGAATTTAACTGAAACAGTTCAGAGACTGAATTTTTAGCCAGAACTAAAAGGGACTTAGTAATTTCCCCATAATGGGGGGTCCATTGTCTATAGAATCCTGTGGCCCCCAACATTGCTCTCAGCTGCCTCTTAGAAGAGGGAGCAGAGAGTTGCTGAATAGTTTCATTGTGTTTCAAGATTAATAAAGTAGGTCCCAGAAGCTAAAATAAAACCTAAATATTCCACTTTTTAAAGTTACCATTGTACCTTTGACTTATAAACCTTGTGACATCTCCAGTAGAACTCTAAGAGAATTTTCTTACTATCTTCCTGGCATGTCTATGCATCTGATGCTTCTAAAAGCAAATAATTAACATATTGAACTAATGGAGAACCCATAAAAATAATAGCTACACAGTTTTAGAGAATTTTAGAGAATTAATTTGGGTTGTCTACATACCCTTGTGGCAATTGTGCAATGCACTTGGGACCTTTCCAGGTGAAAGCAAATATTTTCCTATGAAATTATGTGGATAAGAATGAAGGGGGAAAAATAAGAACAGAGGTCAACTACTATAAAATATGTAGTTTCACTAGGGATTGAGGAGATGATAGTTTCAGAGTTTTTCACCACTGGATTCCTAGGTATAATATGTGAATTAATTGCATGTAAGCCCTGCACACAATGATAAAGAGGCTTCCCATCAGGGTCTGGTTTAGGTTTATTTTTACTGGGAGAATTGGTGAATTACATTCATATTGATATGAAATTATTCCTTGCTCAATCAATGAGTCAATTATTGGGGATATATCCCTACAATAACTTCCTTGGTTAAAAGGTACTTAGGAATGGAAGATGGGAGCCAATCTTTTGTGATAATACTAATAAGAAATTATTGAAAGAACATATCTCACTAAATTTCTGATTCTTTCTCCTAGAATTAATTGTTATATGACCTGGCCTATTACAGGAATGAAAACAAAACAAAACTAAACTAAACTAAAAAACCCAAAACAATGTATTGGCCTTTTTGGTTTGGAGGCATTATCTGTTGCTTGAGTAACAAACTCTTAGTGACTTCTCATAAGGAAGCTACATTCCTCAAATGTATATGTTAAAATAGGAGCCAAGATAGATATCTCTCTTTCCCTGTCATGTTTAATTTTTTCTTAATTTTCCCTCATCAGTTTTTTCCTTTTTTCTCTCTTTAATACCCTTCAATAACACACACAGGTATCTGTTTCAATTCTTATATATTCAGAATAGCCAAGCCTTGGCAATGCTTGTGAAAATATCTTCTCATTTTGAGAATGGAGAGGTTCACAAAATGGTGACATATGATACAAGCATCAGTAGACTTAATAAGATCTAAACCTGCATATGTTTTAGCTGCCATGCATACTCAATCATAAAACTGGTTGGGATGCTCATTATTTTCTTGAGTAACATATTCAAATGAATGCCAGTTTTCTGGGATAGTAGAGCATTCCTCCATTCCTTTTAGTAAAGATTCCCTTGCATCACATAACCTCCCATATTCTCAGGGTTATCAATCCCATTGGGGGTCCTATAGTGGCTACTCTTTCCCATCTTTATTTTGAGGATTATTGGTGGCCTCAAAAATTGCCTGTCCTTCTCCCTCAGAAATCAAGGCATGCATTAGGTCCATTATATCACTCCAGCTTGGATTAAAATCCAAAAAAATGTTCTCACACCATATAAGAACCCCACAGTCAAAGCTGAGTGTGTTGCTGTGCCACATGTTGAGATCCATGGGAGAGAACACTTCCCTAGCTATCTTATCTCACTGTCCTTTCTATGCCAAAGAGGGAGAGGCTTTCCTTGGACCACAAAATTATATCCTCCATGATGTCAACTTTCTAGGTCTCTCTGATTAGCCAGACTTGATCTCAGTCCAGGTCAAAGACTGCTCTTTATGTCAGCAGGAGTCACATGGGACAAGAGGCAAGTATATCCCGAGTACCAGGGAGCCACAAGGCTTCTGGAATTCTCCCAGAGAAGGCATGCAAAACCTTTATACAGATAAGCCCCAGGCTTTGTTCTTAATGCAATCAAAAGAGGGGGTTATTGTAACCTCAAAAGTATAGGAGTTCTGGCTAGTAAATTCTCATGATCATTTAACTTCAAGATATTATACAGGCAGAATTCAAAACCTAACACTAGCTATTAATCTGCTATTCGTGCACTAAACTGGGAAATAGAGTGGTATCTCTCAAAACTATTAAGAAAAAAAAACTTTAAGCATATGTCTTGCCATAGTAGATCAGTTGCATTTTAATATATGAAGGAAATCTCATTGAATACAAACTGTGGGAGAAAGAAGAGAATGGGGTGGAATTTTTGTTGGAGGCCTGATGTGATTCATGGGCAGAAAATTTTCTGGTGGAGGGTAGGATAAGTGGGGTTAAAGGAGGCCCACTACCATGTAGGAAATTTGCTTTTATTGTCTCTTGATAGAAAATAATTCTATTTCAGGAATAGTTTGTATTCATTTTGAAACTACATATCAATTCATTGCAAACTCGTAAGGAAATGGATTGGTTCCATTGGACCACTTTTTGTATTAAATATTGCTAGAAATGAATGGGTCTGATGTCAGGAAAGGTTTAGAATTTGCTTTTCTTTCTAAGCAACAAATTTGATGTGCTGGTGCTTGTAAGTGGATTCAACCTATAGTGAACTTGTAGAGAATCACACAATCCTGAAAAGTTGAGACAAACAGGTGATGATATTGCCTTGAGGCAAAAAAATAGTAAAGGACAAAAATGTTTTAAAAATGAATTGAGATGTCTATAACATCTTTAAGCACAGCTTTCCTAGTTCTTTTAAAATATTAGGGGCCAATTTTCCAAATAGTTTCTAATTTCACTAAGGTGATATTCTACTGGAGAGTCCAAATGTAATCCTCAGGCAAAAGGTGATTGGGTTGTTTATCAGATTTTTTGGGGAGAGAGAGCATGCAGATACTCAACTACAGATATGCATCAAAGATACATATTCAAAGTTTGCAGGCTAAATTATGGCTATTGAAACTTTTTTTCCCTTTTGAAGCTTAAAAATAATAATGTTTGGATTTATTTTCACATCAATTTCATTCAGAAAATCTACAGAGGGCACTCTTTCATTGGCTTATATATGATAAAATACATTAAATTCTTTTCTTTTACTTTGGAAGGAAAGATGGAAAATATTTTTGTTTTATTTTTCTATTCTCCTGATCCTTAATGAGAGTTATTTTTATGTTATGAATAGTGGGAGGCAGGGGAAAAGAATAAGCATTTATGAAGTAATTACTCCCTGCCAGGCATTTTACAAATATTAGATGATTTGATCCTCACAACAACCTTTGGAGATAAGTGATATTATTCTACATCTGGACTTTATAAGTAAGTAACCAATCAAAAAACATTTAAGTGTCTTCTACTCCTTACTCAGGCACTGTGCTAGGTACTTAATAGTGATAGGATCTGTGGTATCTTTCCCCCCTTGCATATATTAAGTGAATGCCTCACTAACATTGGACTTTGAAATTGAGCTCACTTTTCCAAATCATTTGGTGAGATTTTGTGGGAATGTGAACCCCAACTCTTCTTACCACATCATCTTAGTAAATTATCTTGCTAAAGGTTAATAAAGTCTACTGGCTCAATATTGGTTGTTCGTTGATTGATTGTTTTCCTTCGTACTTGAAAAGGACCAAAATGACAAGATTATGTTGGCCTCAATATTAATGGAAAACACACTGGTGGAAGATTTTGAGCAATGCCTTTAGGACACACAAGGTTATTCTTACAGCCTAAGGTAGTTGTCAGTTGTTGGAATGCCCAACCTATCAGTGAGAGTAGGAGGTGGGAAATAACCCAGAAGACATCTTAAATAAAGGAAATATATGACCTTATTAAGAGACAATGTGGTGTAGTGGGTAGAGACTTAACTATGCTTATTCTTTAAGTCCTACCTTTGATATATACTGGCTAGGTGCCCCTAGTTGGGTCACAATCTTCCAGGCAAATCTCTAGGACTATAAATTACCTAGAAATGGTCTTTTTGTTTTACTAGAGGGATTTTCCTCACAAGGATGTCTTACTCAGATTAAATCACAGATCCAGTTAAGATTGAGAAAAGATACTTCTTACATTCCCATTGTATTGACATTGATTTTAATTCTGAGGATGACCATATTTAAATATTTTAAATACTAAGAAATATGGCAAAGGTACATTTAAGTAATAATTTAAGAGTGTTTTTTAAAAGATGTTTATGTATAGGATGATTTGCTAAAAGAGCTTTTATGGGAGCAGTTGGGTAAATCAGTGGATTGAGAGCCAGGCCTAGATATGGGAGGTCCTGAGTTCAAATTTGGGTTCATACACTTCTTAGCTGTATGACACTAGGAAAATCACTTAACCCTCATTGCCTACCCTTACCACTCTTCTGCCTTGGAACCAATACATAATGTTGATTCTAAAGTGGAAGTTATGAGTTTAAAAATAAATGAACAAAAGAGACTTTACCATTTAGCTTTAAAATGTTGACCTTTTTTTGGAAATATTTTGGATTTGATTAGCATTTATTTTCTTTTCTGGTAGAGACAGACTTGCTGAGTATTTAAGCAAGAACCAAGACTAAAAAGTTAATAGAACCAAGACTAAAAAGTAGCCATTGTACCTAGATGAGTACTTTAGTCAATTTAAAAAAATCAGTCTAATTTTATATTATTATTTTGTTGAAATAAATTGTTATTTTAAGTAAATTGTTCATTTTCATCTGGTTGTTTAAGCATCAGAAAGACATGCCATGAAGTCCACCATACTGGTAAAATTACACTTTGGCATGAAATATTATTTAAAGTCCAGTTGGATACAATAAATATTTTAAATCATTGTTTCTGACTAGTAATGAGGTTTATCAAATCACTTTGGAAGAGATAAGAGGTAAACCCTTAGTACACAAGTGTACTTGGGAAAAGTGCACCAAGACTCAGGGTTGTGTGGTAGATAGTACATACTAGGTCTAGTTATTGAGCAAGGGAATGAAAAAGTTTCATGATTCTATATGAATTTAGGAATCAGCAAGTATTTATTGTCACAGATTAGCAAAACTTATTTATTTCAATTTGAGGTTGAAGATGGTTCAACTCTTAAGCTTTGCACCATCAGCAACTAAGTTTTGTCAGTTTGACTGGGAATGATAAGGTCTCAAGGGAACCCATTACTTCAAGCAAACTCACAAAACCAAAAATGCCACTCTATTAATTTACACTGAGAAATATTGGTTGAAGGAACTAGCAATTTTTAGTCTGGAAAAGACAAGGTTTGGGGGAGATAACATCATTGCTGTCTCCAAATATTTGAAGGAATGTCACAAAGAAGAGGGTTTAGACTTGTTCTGCTGGGAGTAATGAAGTTGAAAAGAGGTCTATTTAGGCTTGATGCAAGAGAGAGGGCTTTAGGAATAATGAAAACTATCCCAATGTCGAAAAGGTTGGCCTTAAGAGACAGCCAGTTTCTTCACATTGTGATTTTTAAACTAGTCTATTATGTGGGTTGGATAGAATGACTTTTAATCCATCAAATCTGCATTTCTATGATACTGTGAGAAAGAGGTTTGGGTTTGTCTGGAAAAGATTAAATATTTGCCTTCATATTTGTTGTTATATATTTCTCGTCTATATTATATTCTTAGTATTGACAGACATTAGCCATTTTAAAATGCTTATTATATTCAAGGAACACAGGATAAGTCATCCAAGTACAAATGTAATTGTAATTGCTTCTTCTTAGCCTAGGTTTATTTTCATCAAAATTGGGAAATTTATGAAGTTTCTTTTTGTTATTTCCACTTTTTTGGGCTGTTATAATAACCTCCTAACTTTTTTTTCTGAATCAAGCTTCTTCCTTTAATAACCTTCATGTAGTTGATAAACTGATATTCATAAAAGCCAGATATAATCAGGCTATCCCGCTACTCAAAAAATACCAGTTATTCTCTAGTGGCACAGGATAAAATCCCCAACTTATAATCTGTTCCCAACCTGCCTTTCTAAAGTGATTATAAATTGTTTTCCTTTAGGCATTTTACATACCCAGCAAAATGCCTTCTTGACATTCTTTGAATATGATAATCCTTCTGCCTCTGCACAAGCAGTTCTCCATGCCTGGAATACTCTCCTGCCTAGCCTCCTTTTCTTGGAATCTCTAACTCCTTTCAAGACTCAGAACACCATCACCTTTCAAAGATCTTTTCTGATTCTCCTGATTGTTATTCTCTTTACTTTGACATTCTTTGACTTTATACAAACTTTCTATTTGCTTAACTACATATATATTTTCCCACCAGTAGAATGTAAATTCCTTGAAAGAAGAGAATATTTTTGTTTTTGTATCATTAGTGTCTAGTCCAGCACCTAGCAGTCAGTCATTCAATTAATATTTGTTGAAATAAATGGCAAATTTCACCTTCTGTTTTCCTTCTCCATGGTACACTAGGAAGAGTTGAGTATTTGGAGTTAGAGGGCAAAGTTTTGAATCTGAAGTCTGCCACTTAGAGATATATTGAATGTGGATATCATTTTTTCTCTTTCCTTGTAGATAAATGAATTCACTGAGAGGTTAGGTCAATTGATGAAGTGATAGACTAACATGTTAGTAAAAACAATATTAGAAAAGCAGACATTTCCCCTGGATTATTTTTAGACAATCCTTTTCTTTAAAACACATCTCATGACCCAGGACAATTCTGAGGGATTTATGGTAAAGAACACTATCCACATTCAGAGGAAGAACTACAGGAGAGGAAACACAGAAGAAAAGCAACTGCTTGAACACATGGGATGAGGCGGACATGATTGGGGATGTAGACTGGAAACTACCACACCAATGCAACTATCAGTAATATGGAAATAGGTCTTGATCTATTTTAACGCATGTTAAAACCAGTGGAAATGCACATCAGCTATGGATGGGGGGTACGGGGAGTGAAGGGGAAAGGAAGAGCATGAATCATGTAACCATGGAAAATTTTTCTAAAACATTAAATTAAAAAAAATTAAAATAAAATAAAATAACATGTCTCATTTTTTGAAATTATATATCTGAAACAAAATGTTATGTTAAATTATTACTATATAACCTCAAGGAAGTCACTTTACCGCTATGGGCTTTAGCTATGTCATATCCAATATGAAACAAATTCTAACTGATAACTTCTAAGATCTTTTCCAGGTGTAAGTTATATTATACAAAGAAAGAACACTGGTTCTTAAGATGACAAGGGCTCAATATTGCCTCTGGTACTTGCTACATCTGTGACCTGGAGCAGACTCCTTGACCAACCCTCTTAGGCTTACCTTCCCTCATCTGTAATATGAGGAGCTGGAACTAGATAGTCAGAGATTCCATCTTGATCTGGGTTTTTTCTCACATCTCTTGGCTCAAACAGACTCATGCTTCTTCATCTCCAGTGAAATGATCGATTTATCCTCACAAATCTATATGTATTTTTGCAATAGGATATTTTTGAAGGTAAAGTGGAAGAAAAAGACTTCACACAAAGAAATGAGTTGTGGAAGGTAGATTTATATCGGTAGTTATTAAGTTCTTACAATGCCTCAGGTTTTTGTTTTTGTTTTGGTGGTGAAACCTTTCACATATTTCTTAAGTCACTTCATTCAATTGCTGCATATATGGAATTGTTTCCATTTTACTATCCTGGTTTTACTATCTTGTTTTACTCTATACTCTGGATATACTCTAGTTTTCCAACATTCTTCTAAAATGTTGAATTCCAGGACTGTAATCAATAGATAGGTTTGATCATAGTCACACTGCTGATGCATATTAAGCTAATGGACCCCTAGAACCCCCAGATCTTTTTCACCTTAAATAACTTTCTATTCATGTCTTATTCAAATTATACTTTTAGAAGTGATTTTTTTAGCCAAAGAATGAAATTTTACAAACTCCCAATTAAATATAGTCATCAGTTTTATACCACAATTTCAATCCCTCTGCATGTTGTATTTAGAGTCTCATCTAGTGTATTAGTTATCTCTTCTAGCTTCCTGTTATCCACATATTTAAGATATAGAGTTCCATCTATGCCTTTATCCAAATTACTAATCAAATGTTGAAAAGAATTTAGACAAGTGAAGAGACTTCTAGAATATGTTATTAGGTTTCTTTCTGTTAATTTCTACTCTTTGACTTAACCAGTTTAGTCATGGATATATTGACAAATGTGCCTTCCAGTCTATCTCTAGATTTTGTTCAGGAACATAGGAGGAAATATTTTTCACATGCTATGCTGAATTGTAGATGGGCAAAAACCATAACAGTATCCCTAATCTACTTGCATACGAATCTAGTAAAAAATGTGATGAGATTATATTGGAATAACTTCTTATTAATCAAATCATCCATACCCCACTCCATTTTCAAATTCTTTTAATACTGAATTTTGGAATTTGACTAGAAATTGATGTCAAGCTATGCAGCATACCAATTTCCCTTTAAACTATCCTTTGAATTCAGACAAACATTTTCCAAGGTAAAGGAAAACAATAGTTAAATAGAAATTTACTAGTTCTATATTCTTTTTTTTTTAAACCCTTGTACTTCAGTGTATTGTCTCATAGGTGGAAGATTGGTAAGGGTGGGCAATGGGGGTCAAGTGACTTGCCCAGGGTCACACAGCTGGGAAGTGGCTGAGGCCGGGTTTGAACCTAGGACCTCCTGTTTCTAGGCCTGACTCTCACTCCACTGAGCTACCCAGCTGCCCTCTAGTTCTATATTCTTGTCAACAATTATTAACATTTTCCTTAGCTTTCCCCTTGCCTCCAAAACAGCTAGAAAGCTTCTTTTTTCATATTTAGCTGTTGTTACAAAGCTTTGTTTATAGTGCACATATACATTTTGAGGATATTCATTCATTCAATATTTATTAGTATTCTGTCCTAGTGTTTATATTTGGGACTAATCCTTGGAATAAGGCTGTGGAGTCAATTGACACAGAGAAGAGGCCAATCTGAAACACATCTTGTTATTACTTAATTACCTATCCATTTTGGCATGACATGTCTATATTCCAGTATTTTAAACCCAAAGGAATAATCATAAAGGATAAAAACACTTATCATGTTTTCATATTCTCCCAAATAATTGTCATCCTACCCACTTTGATCATGTTCTTCCTTTGCTGGGAAGATAGGAATTGGCTAACAATACTTAGATAATATCAGTACTTTCTCCAGCACTTTCTTTGCTCAGATATTCTACATCCTAGATTCTATGATATGTGTAGATGCTGCTGTAGCCATTTTTGGACTTATACCCTACTTTTCTTCTGACAACACAGTCCTTATGGGGGATAATCAATTGCATTGTCAAACACTATGCTGGGTGTTAGATGAGATTAAAAAAATAAATATTACAATGTTCTTGACCTCAATGAGCTTATTATTCTAAAATAGATGATAATGCCCAAAGGTACATTAAAAAAGAAACAATTAACTCATAGAGTACAGTATTCTAAGTACATTTTGCATGAGACATACAAAGTAATATGAATGTACATTTATGCATATGGATAACCCCCATATGAATAACCTCACTTATGTATTCGAACAAACATTAATAGTCTCACTTTTGGGAATAACTTTTCTCGAGGTGGAGTCATTCTTTTTCATGATGTGTTTAACATATGTTTACTTTAGAATTTCCTTGGCAATGAAAATAGTTGATAGCATTTCTTTCTTGTTCTTCTCTAAGTGCTTCTGCATTGTGATCATTTGCTATCACATTAGGGGGCTGTAGTCTTTGATCATTGTTTCTTGTTACTTGAAAGATTATTTCTAGAAATTAGACTTCAATAGGGAACAAATAAATAATTTTTTTCCTTTGGAGAAGTCCTCTGTGACCTACAAAACTTAACACGATCTTTGGATTTATATCACCTTTGTGGAGAAGAATCAATAACTTTAACTTGATTCTAATAATAAACACTTTGTTTTGATAAAGAAGATTCCACTTATAGTATGTTCTAACAGAATCACATTACACAAGCTGTTTACTCTAAGGTATATAAAGGAGTCATTCTGAACATTAAAGTCAGAACAATTGATTGATTCTCAAAGTTGGCCCAAGGTACCTACTAAAAAGTATCATAAAGCCCATTTATGTTTATTTTTATAGTTCATCTTAGCAGCTGTTTTTTTTCCTTTTTAAAAAGTACAAAATAGAAAACTAAAACGTGATTGTCTTTCAACTCAGTTCTCCAACCCCCATTAACCTCTGGAGAAAGTCCTCTGTGTGTTTATGTAGGGATGGCAACATTTATCTTTCCTTTTCCCTGCTTGAATCACTTTCCTCCTATTTTCCCCCTACCCAATATAATAGAAACCCCTATCTCTCCTCTGTGGTTCAGTTGGGTCTGATGTTTTAGCTGAGGACCTAGAAGAACTGGAGGATGGGAGGCAGGGGACATACTAAAGAAATTGGACTGAATGTGTCTGTTCCTGTACTTCAATTATAGAACAAAAATAAGTATCATCTGTGAAGGTGAAAAAGTTCAGCTCTGGGTAAATGTGCATCACTTTGTAAGAAGATACTTATAAAGACACCTATAGGAAAATAAGAAATGGCATTTGGGATAATAAGATCAGTGCTTTTGTTTTTTTATAAATATTGCTCTTATAGCTGGTTCCAGAAAAAAACCATACAAAGTAGGTGGTTTGATTTTGTTACTTTCTTTTCTCTTTATGTGAATTTATTTCTCTTGTCCTTCAGGTACTTAGTGATCTTATCTTCTGTCCCTCTCTCTTCATTCTCCTTTAAAACCTTTTCCCAGAAAAGGATTTAAATAAAGCTCATACTAGTAGGGCCATTAAAGTTTTATGATATTGACCTTTCCCCTTCTTTTTAGCAAGTTTCTATATTCCAGGTCTTCAAGAAATCTAATTGGAAGAGAGAAAGTATCCTTCCCTTACAGATTATATTTTGGTTTTGAATTCTTTCAAATAGGTGCTAAAGGCAGAAGAATTAAAGGTAGGGGCATTTAGTTATCTTCCGATTCCATGATGCAGAAGTTGATTGCTTTGAATGTTTTGATTGCCATTTATTCATTCCATATAGTTACAGAGAAAAAAGTTTGAAAATTGCAGTTTTCAATACTTCAGTGTATTTATTATCTCACTGATGTGGGTATTAGCTTCTGTGGTGTAGAGCATAACCTATACATAGCTTCTTTTCCTTGTCCTTTGTTGCCCAGAAATAATCTTCCTCAAATGCTGGAGGTCTTCTTTAACATTCTCTGAATATCATTATTTTACTGGGAATCTTTATTTGTTCTCTATTGCTATTGCTACATGATCGACCCACCTCTTTTTCTGATTGTTTTCCTTGGGGATGATGACTTTTATATTGCTTGCAAGCAAGTTACAACTGGCAAAATGCCTCAGAGTCAATATGTCACCTACCCTTGGAGTCATCCATAGTTTTGAGTTTTTAGAGATTATAATGTTTCAAAGTTTGCAATTATACACTACCACCTGAAAAATATTGACATTAAAACGATTGGCTTTTCAGTCGGGGAATAGCTTGGGATTGATGAAAATGCTTCATAATTTCTTAAATGCAGTCTTAAATGCCTCTTTTCCTCTTGTTCCATTCTGAATGAGTTCATTGTCCGTTTGCAGAGTATAATTCAGATATAGGAGGGACAGATATACTAGCATCAGATATACTGATGGACTAACTGAATGGATTTTCCATTTAGTTCTGTGTTTGTCTGGACAACAGGCATTTTTCATTCTTTTTTTTTTCCTGTCAGATTTTTTTAAGCTAATCTCTTTGAATGTTTCCATTAGAGGAGATTATGTAGCATCTTAAGGTTTATGTAGTTGCAAAAATACCATCCAGAAATGTGAGCATTTAGGAGACCTTTTCATTTATAAGGCAATTTCTCTTCCATTTGAATATGATACAGATTAGCCTCTATGACAGTGACTAATCCTTTCACTGAGCATATAACTCTCTTTTTATATTACTTAATGCTAATAAACAGAATCACCAAACAGTTATCTCTTTGAATGTGTTCATCAAAAATTCTTATCAAGAATTGAATGGGATAGAGCTCAGGGAGCCAAGGTGGCAGCTTAGGAAAGGCAAAAACTGAAACCTCTATGTGAATTCTTCTGAACCAATCTTTAAAAAGTACCTTAAAATGACAGGAATCAAAAAACAATAGCAAAACAGAGAGAGGAGGCTCTTGTGGAAAACAACGTGAAAGTTAGGCAGAAAGAGTTGATTTTCACAGGATAAGGGGAAACCAGAAGTAAAAGTGCACACAGAGGAGTACTGGTAGACCACACACACCCCCACCTATTATACCAGATTCTGAATCTGAGCATAGACCAAATTTGGGATGCCAGGATCCTGCCTACCCCAATAAAAGAATACCCCACACCCTGTCACACACCCCTTGAAGTCCCAAGCTCCAGCTGCAGTGAGACCTTAAAATCCATAGAACTTGACTCTTTCATTTCTGCATTATGGTGAAGCCTCAGCCCTAGGACAAAATACTGTCCTGAAAGCCATCAGCAGAGGAGACAAAGTCATCAGCTTTCAGAACTCCCAGTGCATAGACAAAAAAAACCTGATAAAATGAGCAAACAGCAAAAGAAAAACCTAACCAGAATATATTTCTATAGAGACAAATAGCAAGGTAAAGAGTCACTATAGGACAGTGAGATCCAGGTAACCACATGCAAAGAAAAATGGGAATTTGCCTCAGATGCTGGAAGAACTCAAAAAGGAATTAAAAGGTCAAATGAGAGAAGTAGAAAAAATGGGAAAAAGAAATGAAAGTAAAAGAAATAGATAACTTAAAAAGCAAAATTTTTCAACTGGAAAAAGAAGCACAATAATCCAATGAAGAAATGAGTTTCTTGAAAAACAGAATTGACCTACTAGAAAAAGATGCAAAAAAATATAATGAAGAAAAGAGTTCCATGAGAAGTAGAATGGACAGAATGGGAAAAAAGGATCAAAAGTTCATGGAAGAAAATCATTATTTAAAAATTAAAATTGGGTAAATAGAAACTAATGACTTCACAAGATATCAAGAAACAATCAAACAAAAACAAAAGAAGAAAAAACAGAAGAAAATATGAAAAATATCATTGAAAACACAAATGACATGGAGAATAGATTCAAGATAAATAATTTAAGAATTATTGGACTACCTCAAAGACATGATTTTAAAAAAGCTAGAAATTATATTACAAATATTTTTTTTAAATTGCCCTCACATTCTTGGACAAGGGAGAAAAATAAAAATTTCAAGAATTCACAGATCATTTCCTGTATAAATCTTCAAATGACAACTCCCAGGAATGTTATATCCAAGTTCAAGCACTTACAGGTCAAGGAGAAAATATTGCAAAAAGGCAGAAAGAAACAATTCAAATATCATGGAGCCCCAGTCAGGATACAGAGGATTTGGAAGCTTTACACTGAAGGATCAGAAGGCAAGGGAAATGAGTTTGCAGCAAAGAATCACCTGACCGTCAAAACTGACTATATTCCTTCAAGGGAAAATGTATATTTATAGTTGTGTTCATTTAGTGCCATACCTATGAAACTACCAAAAAACATTTTTACTGAATTAGAAAAACCATTTGGAAGAACAAAAGATCAAGAATATCAAGGGAAATGATGAAAAAAAAAACATGAAGGAAGGTGGCCTAACAGTACTAGATCTTAAACTGTACTATAAAGCAGTGGTCATCAAAAGAATATGGGACTGGTTAAGAGACAGAAGGAAGGATCAGAGGAATAGACATGGAGTAAGTAATCTCTGTAAGACAGTCTATAATAAACCCAAAGAGTCCAGCTTTTGGAACAAAAATCCACTATTTGAAAAAAACTGCTTGGAAAATTGGAAAACAATATGGGAGAGATTAGGTTTAGATAAACATCTCACACTCTACACCAAGATAAATTCAGAATGGGTGAATGACTTGAATATAAAGAAGGAAACTATAAGAAAATTAGGTGAACATAGAATAGTATACATGTCAGATCTATGGGAAAGGGAAAATTTTAAAATCAGGCAAGAGTTAGAAAAAATTACAAAATGTAAAATAAATAATTTTGATTACATTAAATTAAAAAGGTTTTGTACAAACAAAATTAATGCAACCAAAATTAGAAGGGAATCAACAAATTGGGAAAAAAAATCTTTATAACAAAAAACTCTGACAGGGGTCTAATTACTCAGATATTTAAGAAGCTAAATCAATTGTACAAAAAATCAAGCCATTCCACAATTGATAAATGTACAAAGGACGTCAATAGGCAATTTTCAGGTAAAGAAATCAAAACTATCCATAAGCACATGAGAAAGTGTCCTAAATCTCTTATAATTAGAGAAATGCACATCAAAACAACTCTGAGGTACCACCTTATACCTAGCAGATTGGCTAACATGACAGTAAAGGAAAGTGGTAAATGTTGGAGGGGATGTGGCAAAATTGGGCCATTGATGCATTACTGGTGGAATTGTGAATTGATCCAACCATTCTGGATGGCAATTTGGAACTATGCCCAAAGGGCTTTAAAAGACTGTCAGCCCTTTGATCCAGCTGTACCACTGCTGAGTTTATATGTCAAAGAAATCATAAGATAAAAGATGTGTACAAAAATATTTATAGCTGCACTCTTTATAGTGGCAAAAAACTGGAAAATGACGGTATGCCCTTCAATTGGGGAATGGCTGAATAAATTGTGGTATCTGCTGGTGATGAAATACTATTGTGCTCAAAGGAATAATGAACTGAAGGAAGTCCATGTGAACTAGAATGACCTCCAGGAATTGATGCAGAGTGAAAGGAACAGAACCAGGAGAACACTTTACACAGAGATTGATACACTGTGGTAAAATCGAATGTAATGGACTCCTGTACAAGCGGGATTGCAATGATCCAGGATAATTCTAAGGGACTTATTGAAAGGAACACTATCCACATTCAGAGGAAGAACTATGTCAGTAGAAACACAGAAGAAAAAACAACTGTTTGAACACATGGGTTGATGCAGATATGATTTTTGATGTAGATTCTAAACAACCACCCAAGTGCAATTATCAATAACATGGAAATAGATCTTGATAAATGACACATGTAAAAACCAGTGGAAATGCATTTTGGCTATAGGAGGTGGCTGAGTGGGGTGGTTGGAGGGGAGAGTAAGAACATGAATCCTGTAACCATGGAAAAATTTTCTAAAAATAAAAATAAAAAAAAATAGATATCTGGAGAAAACTGAATAGCAATTAAATGAGATCTACCTTCTTTTCAGTAGCACATTGTATATATACAAAAATTGACCATGTATTACAGAAAAATTTCACAACAAAATGCAGAAAAGCAGAAATAATAAGTGGATCTTTTCAGATCATATGCATTAAAATCATAATCAATAAGAATTCATGCAAACATAAATTAAAATTAATTGGAAATTAAATAATATAATTCTTCAAAATGGGTGGGTCAAAGAACCAATATAAATCATCACTAATTTCAATAAAGAGAATGACAATGAGGAGACAACATATCAAAATTAATGTGATACAGTCAAAGAAATACTCAGAGGGGAATTTATATCCCTGAATACTCATACCAATAAAGTAGAGAAAAAGCAGATCAATGAATTGGGAATGCAACTGAAAAACTGGAAAAATAAAAATGGAAAATCTCCAATAAAAGACTAAAATAGAAATCCTAAAAATCAAAGGAAAAAATAAAATGAAAAGTAAAAAACTAATGAACTAATAATAAGACCAGGACTTGTTTCTATGAGAAAACAAATAACATTGATAAATAATTGATTAATTTGATTTAAAAATAAGAGAATCAAATTAGCAGTATCAAAAATGAAAAGAATGATTTCATTTCCAATGAAGAGGAAATTAAAAATATCAATTAGGAGCTACATTGTCTAATTGTATGACGATAAATCTTTTAATTTAGTTAAAGTGGATGAATACTTACAAAATTACAAATTGCCTACATTAACAATAAAGGACATTGAATACCTAAATAATCCCATCTCAGAAAAAGCCATCAATGAACTCCTTAAAAAAAATCCCCAGGGCCAAATGAATTCACACATGAATCCTATCAAATATTTAAAGAACAGTTAATCCCAATACTATTCGAAGTATTTGACAAAATATGTAAAGAAGTGATCCTACCAAATTATTTTTAAGACACAAATATGGTTTTGATATCTAAGCTAGGAAGAACAAAAACAGAAAAAATACAGATCAATTTCCTTAATGAATATTGATGCAAACGTCTTAAATAAAATACTAGCAAAGAGACTACAGAAATATATGTTATAAAAAAAGAGAGTCCTAGGGATGTATGGATACCAATGAGGTGGATGTATCTTTGTATTCTCCCTAGGTGCTAGTGATGGAGGAACACTAACCCCAATCACCCTTGCTAGTTGTTATAATTTCTTCTTTTAATAACAGTTGCCCAGGGAAGGACCCTGAAAGGTTAGGTGGATGGGTAACCCTTTCAGGTCCAACTGGGGTTGGATAAATTATTAATGCTGGGCTCTGATTAGCCTTGGATCACATTTATTATCTGACTGAGTTTGCTCCCTCCCCAAGGGTCATGATATAAAGACCACTCAGGAAGGTACTTTTTAAACACTCTTTATCTATGATCTAAATCAGGGAAAGGATAATCAGGATAAGGACTGGGGATTGGAGACCCTGTCAATCTAATATCTATAATCTATAATCACTCAGGACTGGAGGCTATTGATTTAGTAGAAGATGGAGCTTTATTTTTCATAACCCCTTTGGATCAGCCTGGCCAGTGCCAAGCCAGAGAGTGACTGCTCTTGATGCAGCTGTGCTGGCCATTTTTCTCTCAGATTTCTTACTATCAGTGTTTGGTGATGAATTAGTTCTCACAGCCTTCAGGAAATATATAGATTCTACCCACCCTCTGCTTCTTCAGACCTCTTAGCCTCCTTCAATACCCAGGTACCAAGAGACCTAAAGAGCTAGGAAGATTTAGAGACCTAAGATCTAAGGACCAAAAGTTCAAAGGACCAAAGACCTAAGACCCCGTCCAGGTGGCTGTTAGGGGTATTTATACTCCCAGGCCAACCGACTTTGCCCCTGGCTCATGGCATCTAGGAACATTCCAATCTCTCCAACTGCCTCCCTTGTGAATTAAGGTGACTCCAACATTTCTCGGAATTTGAATATAACATATATCATAAGGATCATCCACAATGACTAGGTAGGATTTATACTGGTAATGCAAGACTGGTTTAATATTATGAAAACTATCAGTTTAATTGATCGTATCAATAATCAAACTAACAGAAATCACATGACTATATCAATGGCTACAGAAAAAAAAAAACCTTTGACTAAATACAACACCCATCTGTATTAAAAACATTATAAAGCATAGAAATCAAAGGGCCTTTCCTTAAAATGATAAGTAGCATTTACTTCAAACCATTAGCAAGTGTGTAAGGATGGGATTTGTGCAAGGGGGATGGGACAAAAGGAGCCAGAGAAGGAGTGGCTGACAGTTGGTGACAGTTGGTGACAGTTGAGACCTAGAGAATTCTGGGTAATTTTCTGGAGGAAGGGAGAGAGGAGGAGAGGGCTTCTGGGGAGGACTGAGAAGAGAGAAGGAGGACATCTCAGCTTGAATCCAGTCCTGAGGGCTTCCTGAGGATCTTTCTTTGGACACTGATGCCCTGATTCCCTGGTTGCATCCTGTCTCTTCTCACCCAGCAAGACTTCAATATAAGTCAGCTAAGTTTTTGGACTCCATTTTGGGAGCAATCCCTTACTCTCCTTCTCCCATTCCCAACCTTGCTGAGAGACCCTTTCCGGTCTCACTTACAATTATAGGAAGGGATAGAATTAGAAAATAGAAATAGAAACAGAAGGAGAAGGGGTGAGGGTAGATGCTTAGGAGTGGGAACCCCAAAGGTTCCCACCCAAGTGATGAACCCAATAGAAAAAGAGAAGAGGGTACCCCAAATCCCACTTTCCTTCACCCCTTTCCCCAATCCCTATATTGATAATAATAAAAGCCATTCAGTAGTCAGATACCATTTCAGCCTGAGAGACAACAAGAGAGAAGGGAACCACAGTTTGGTCTGGCTGCCTCCATTTTGGAGCCAGACTACCCACTGTGAAGTAGACTGACCTCAAGGGAGGTTTGTGTGAACCCAGCCCTCATTCAGAATCAGATTGGTGTATCCCATACCTCTTCCTATAGGGAACCCTCATCCCCAATTCCTGTGGGGTGGCACGACCATCCAGGTCACACAGTTTTGGGGTGACACACCCTTGAAGTATCCCAGTGTATATTCAGCCCTAGGGGAGAGCTGGAGGAGAGTCTCACCACATAGACTCTCTCTCTATCTCCCTTCTATCATAACATTGGTTACTTGGCTCTCATTTATTATTACAGTTTTGGCAGAGGCTCTCTTCATTCTTATATCTACAATGGGGATAAGTTAGAAGCCTTTCCATTAGAATCAGAAGTGAGGCAACGATGCCCATTATCACCACTATTATTTAATATTGCATTAGAAATGTTAGATATAGCAATTAGAGAAGAAAAAGAAATTGAAGTAATTACAGTAAGCAATAAGGACTCTAAACTATCACTCTTTATGGATGATATGATGGTATACTTAGGGAATCCTAGAAAAACAACTAAAAACTATTTGAAATAATTAATAACTTTAGTAAAGTTTCAGAATTCAAAATAAACCTATATAAATCATCAGCATTTCTATATATTTCCAACAAAGCCAAACAGCAAGATTTATAAAGAGAAACTCCATTTAAAATCACACTAGACAATACAAAATATTTGGGAATCTACTTGCCAAGAAAAATGCAGAAATTATATCAACACAATTACAAAACATGTTTCATAGAAATAAAGTTATAACCAAACAGTTGAAAAAATATTACTCTGTCATGAGTAGACCAAGCTAATGTAATAAAAATGACAATCCTACCCAAATTAATTTACTGATTTAGGGTCATGCTAATCAAACTACCAAAAATTTTGCTATAGAACTATAAAAAATTGTAACAAAACTCATCTGGAAAAAGAAAAGATCAAGAATATCAAGGGAACTAATGGAAAAATAATATGAAATATGATGACCTAGCAGTACCAAATCTTAAACTGTACTATTACACATTTATCATCAAAATATGGCTAAAGAATTATGAAGATAGAATTATCTCTCCCCTTGTCTATTTTTAGCTAATCAAATCAAGAACTTAAAGTACCCCACTTAACCATTAGATAAAAGAGCTTACAAGTCACTTACGAGTTCACACCCCCAAAATCACAAGCACTGACCCACCTTGTAGTAGTAGTAGTAGTAGTAGTAGTAGTAGTAGTAGTAGTAGTAGTNGAGAGAGAGAGAGAGAGAGAGAGAGAGAGAGAGAGAGAGAGAGAGAGAGAGAGAGAGAGATCTTCATATTTGATCCTAGAGATAATAGAGATCAACTGGGTTTTACTGAGTGGGAGAGGAAGACATGAGGCTAGAAGTATGTTTTAGGGAAAATCATTCTGGCAGATGAAGAGAAAATGGATTTAAGCAGGATAAGACTTAGATGGGGAGAGAAATTAGAAGGATATTTTAAAAATCCCAGGGCTCTTCTCTGTTTTCCTTCTAGTTTTCCTCCTTATCTTCAGGGACATCTACCAGAATCCTCTTCAAATCTTCCTTCTTTGGATCATCTTTTTTCTCCCTTGGTTTTCCTTTTCCTTTTCCTTTTCTTCCTCATCTTGTTTTTTTATGCTCCTCCATCTCAAGTCTAGCTACTTGAGACTCCTTTTTTGAGTGCTTTTTAACCTTGAATCCCTCACTTAATTCTCAATCTGCCAAATTTCTACTTCCTAAAATAAATCTTTGGTCTTTCTCATATTCACTTTATCTTCAGCTTAAGATTTTGTGCTTTCCCCTGTATAAATGAAGATTTCGAACCTTGGACTTTATCCCCTGTAAGTCCTTAGTTTTCCCCAAATCTCTCCCCAAATCCCCTTTAATCTCTCCTGTGCCTCCACATTTACATGGTCATATTATTGTTTTATAGTTGGCTGTAACTCCTCCCTTTTGCACTTTTGGTGATTTGGAGCGGAGCTGGATGGGGAAGGGAGTTAACAGGATGCGGGTCTTTTAAAATGACTCTCAGCATGGCACGTGGCTTCATTTTTCTAATGGCTACCAATAAATCTTTTAAAACCATAATAATAATACATTTATCCTTTTGTGATATTGGAAATGTGGGAGTCCTTGAACTGATCTTGAGGTCTCTGGTCTAAACTTCCTTTGGACGTTTAGGGGACTCGAAAAGTACATTTCCCATGATTCCTCTTGTGTAATACAGGTGGGCAGGAAGTGTGATTATGTAGAGAGAGGTATAAGACTCGGGATATAATTGGGGCACACTCTCTTTACTGCTGAACAAGCTAGGTAGGCAGAGGTAATGGCGAAG
This sequence comes from Gracilinanus agilis, assembly GCF_016433145.1. Classification (NCBI taxonomy): domain Eukaryota; kingdom Metazoa; phylum Chordata; class Mammalia; order Didelphimorphia; family Didelphidae; genus Gracilinanus; species Gracilinanus agilis. The sequence continues at coordinate 135,804,801 of NC_058134.1, read as the reverse complement.
CATTTGAATTAGCTCTTATCAGGCATGTGGCTTAATTAACAATATGGATTATAATAAAACCCCAATATCTTTATATATATCATTCTACATCAATTTTATTTTTTACACTTTTATATCCATTTTATTTCTTATATCCCCCAGAAGAGCCTTGTCCCACCAAAGCCAGAAGAACTTGGAGCTTTAGGAAGTTAGAATTTTTAAAAATAATAATTTGCAGTGTCCTTTTCTTCTCCTTTTATCAACTTACTATCTCATTTTCCAAAAACAAGATTCCAAACCTTTCCTTTTTCTTTTCTTCTCCAATCCTCTGCCTTCCCCTCGCTTAAATTGGCAGAGCTAGCTTTCCAGATCTTTAACTACTATGAACCCCAGCATACTTTCTCATTATCTATCATCACCTATCACCTAACTTCTTCACTCTGGTCACAAAAGAAATAGACCTTCTTACTAAAGCTTGTCTTTTATTAAATTCATTTTCTTTTCCCTTCTCTGGATGTCCTAAAGACATCTCAAAAAACAAAAAGTCTAAAATGAAACTTTTTACCTGAAAACTCTCCCATCTTCCAAACTTCCCTGTTTCTGTCAAAAACACCACCATCCCTCTAGTTTACCTAATTAGATACCTAGTATCTGATTATCATCTAGTATAGCTAATAAGAGTTCCATATGGGTTCTTTAAGAAAAATATACAAGAAATAGCAATATAAATTTATGAGGTGTATATGTGTATGCATGCCAAAGTAATTAAATATTATACAATGCTAAGCATAAAATGTATATATGTATGAATGTATGTATGTATAATATATATGTACTTATATGATTCCTGTATCAAAGCCTATTACTATGGAAATCTCCCTAATTATATGATATTTATACTTTTAAGCCCTACAAAGTAAAGTTGGATATTAAATGTTCCTCTCCACAAGGTAGAATACCCCAAGAAAGTCTGTAAGTATGATGGCCTCCATGCAAGATGGGAAGGCTCAATTGTAGTTAGGGAATCTAATGTTTTATTCTCTCTCTCTCCCTTACTTCCACAGTTGACATTAGTCACATTTTATCTTAAAGTTAAGAAGCGGGACAAAGAGCTTTTTATCATCCATTTGGATTGGAACTATATGTTATAACAACCCTGGTCAGTGGGACCCACAGCAGATCCCAGCATTGACTAATTTATGATTTATGTCAGATTTGATAATAATTAGAAGCAGGAATAGTAAAAGGACCTAAGGCAAATCACAATCTTGGGCACCATAAAAATGTAGCTTCGTGAGAGATCAACACAAGGCAAACAACAAAGGTAAAAAATCAAAGGCAAAGTGAATCTAATTTATATCAAAGATGGGAGGGAGTGTGGATAGTAAAGTAAATTTTGAACTGCTATGGCAAATGCACAATTAAAAAAGTTGAATTAATTCATTTTTCATTGTACAACAGTCATTTCTTCATATTCTCCCCACATACCCACATTGGACCCTCTCATGTTATGACTAAAACAATGAAAATTTAAGCAAAATTGACAAACAAGAAAACTGTGTCTAAGAATGTATAAAACATACTTTACCTAGAGTTTCTTCCCTCTAAAGAGTAGAGAATTATATTTCATCATTTGGCTTTTGTCTTTGTATAATTAATCTGACATAATTATAGCTAAAATGTACTTAGGTTTTATGAAATACATTATACATTATTTAGTTTGATTTTCACAACAGCCCCGTGAGGTAGGTGCTATTATTGTCCCTATTTCATGGATGAATAAACTGAGAGTGAGAAAGTGCGATTTTCCCAGGGTTACATAGTAGGGTCTGTGTTAGCATTCTAATTCAGGTTTTCTTGTCTCCAAATCCAGTGGCCTAGCAGCTATGCCACCTAGTTGAGATTGGCTGTCTCCTAATGTAATTTTCTTTTACATTATTATACTCATTATGTACAATCACATAACATTATATAAGCACACCTGGGCTCATTCTCTCAATTTGCTCTTTGTTTGGCAGATAGAGGACTCAGAGGATGGCTGCTGTTATTGCTGGTCAGCTATTGTAATCTTAATTGACTTTTCATGACCCCATTTGAGGATTTCTTGGCGAAGATACTAGAATGGTTTGTCATTTTCTTCTCTAGCTAATTTTACCGATGAGGAGACTGAGGTAAACTAGGAAGTGTTTGAAGCCAGATTTGGAAGGTAAGACTTTCTTACTCTACTTCCAGTACTTTATTCACGGTGCCACTTAGCTGCTCCAGAGGATAGCTACTATTTCTGTTTCCAGAACTCTAGGGATAACCTTCAGGATTTGTGGGCTTTTCTTCTAGTATTATAAGCTGTAATGAGGGTTTTATGAATAATCTGTAATGATGGTTGGTAAAGCTGTACAGCAGTCAGGAAGCTTATTTAGACCAGTCACAAGCTGTAGACTTGCGATACTGAAAGTAGGAATGTCAAAACCCTGTGCCTAAGTCAGCCAAGGGACTGGTTTAATTCCCCTTGGTAAGGACTAAACCCCTTTAAGATGATTTCCCTTCAGCCTTTGACCTGGCTAAGGAAGTAACTCCTATTGGTTGGTAGAGAGATCAGGCAAGAAGGGGAGTATGGTGCTTCCTGTCTAAACATAATGTAGTAACTCTGTCTCTCTCTTAGAATCTTGAACACCAGTAACTATTCAGATGTAAGATGAAGGTAGGACACACTAGTTCTTAAATTAAAATAGGGATTTATTTAATAAATTGATTTGGGAGAAATGGATTGGAGAGTGGGTTAGGAACCTATAAATTAGTTTATTACTTCCTTCTAGATCTAAATTAAGGATGTTGATAAACTCCTTGCTATGATTTTCACCTGACCCAAGAGACCTGCCTTGGGGCAGGAACAAATGATATCTTTGGTGGTAAATATAAATTAACCTCTTGGTAAGGAATGAATGGTATAACAGATTGATATTCTTAGTTGGTCTGCAAAGATCTTTAACCCTGCCTGGCCTAGGAAACTAAAATATCCCACATTCCACCTCCATCGATCCACCCATATCCCACCCCAAGGGGTAGAAGCAAAGGTGAGAAGTGAAGTAGGAAATAAATCCCCAGCCAGGGTCTCCAGCCATTATATATTCTGGGTCCAACTGCCAATTGGCACCTACCCTATGGCTTATGCCACGGTCAACATTCCAAACAGGGCAACTGTCAGGTTGCCCTAAGAAATATGGCAGTATTATTTTCTACATTACAAAGCTTCCATTCAGTATGTTCTCAATTGAGCAATTGATCTCTTCCCAATGTCCATTAATTAACATACGTTAGCTTTTAAAAATGAATACTTAACTAGAAGATATAGCAAAAAATAAAGTACAATATCTTTACAAACCAGAAGCCTAATCACCTCCTTCAAAGTACCTTAGTATTTTGGAAAAGTGGGCTTAGACTGAAAGTTACTGCCAAAAATTCTCTCTTCTCACCCCTTCCCCATCCCCAACTATGGTTTTGTAAATGATGTCTTGGCTTGGTTATGTCACTTCTTGATTGAGTCAAATAAGTCATTCTGTATGGCTGGCTCTTCACTGGATTCAACTGCTATTTCTATGAAAATATTTTATTATAATCCCCAGCTGGTGAATATCTAACAATTCTTCTCACTTTTCCAAACTCACAAGGTCATAATACTGTCTGTTATATTTTTGATATTCATTAATTTAGTATCAGAAAGAATAACACAATATTACATACATATAATACATACATTATTATACATTCATGGTCATATGAGAGTATGAAGTTGGTTTATGACAGGTCATTTTTCTTCCACCCAAAAGCTTCTTCATTTCTTCTTCCACCCAGTCTCAGAAGCCACCAAGAAAAAGAGAGCTTTCAAATGCTCAATTCTTTTGTAGCACACTTAATTCCAGCTTTGCAATAAATTAAAAGTGTTTTTTGACACTGTAATAAACCAAGGGAAAACAATGCAAACATGACTATTCATGTTCAGAACTGGAAAACTGGTCCCTCCATTAAGCATTCCAGGGAGCAGGTTTAGCAAGCTTCAAAAGCATTGTCTGCAGGCAGTCTATTGAAAATGCAGAAAGAATTTGGTCCTCATCTGCCCTTACCTTCATTACACATCTATTGTTCTCTTGAGCCGCTTATTTCCTTTCGAATCAGTTCATAAAAGTCTTTGAGGTTTCTCTGAATACCTCACATTCATTATTTCTTACAGCATCATATTATTTTACTGTATGCACATATCTCCATGTTGCTTTTGTTCAGGCATTTCAGTGATGTCTGACTCTTTAACTCCATTTGAGGTTTTCTTGGAAAAGATACAGTTGTGGTTTGTCATTTCCTTTTCCAACATCACAATATATTCAGTTATTCTCCCATCATAAGCTGATTGTGACTACTATTTTGTTTTGTTTTATTTTAAGTATTTGGGGGGGATATGGCAACTCATTGGCAAAAAAAGAACCTAACCCTCCTACAAGTGGAAATATAATACATCCTTATATATTCAGTCATTTAGGAGCCAAGTTGGTTTAGATAGGTGGAAATCTAGTTTAGCTTGAGATATATTCTGAGCCACTCATCCATCTTTACCTACAAAGGAAAGATCTGATTACAGGAGAAGAGGAGACTGGCAGACATTTCTTTTGCTTGCCATGATTCAAAGATAATGCTTCTTTTCTCTTGGAGGATTTGGTATCTTATGCAATTTTGTAAAAAAAACATTTTTGCTTTTTATTTTTAGATTATGGTCCTTTTCCCATCATTTCTTTCCCTTTTCCCACTGACTCTTTCCTTGCAACAGCAACAATACCTTGAAACAAACTCAACTGTTATAGCTATTGTAGATGATGGTATAGAGACTGCCATCTATCTACTGAGAGAAGGGAGCTATGTTTTATTATCCATTCTTCCTGGCTGATATTTTTTATCATGGTTTATTACAGTTGGACTAACATTTTAGTGTTGTTATCATTTATATTATTTTAGTTATCTTGTATAAGCTGGATTGCACAGTAAATAAAGTGCTGGACCTGGAGTTAGAGAGAGCTGAGTTCAAATCTAGCCTTAAATATTTGTTTGCTGTGTGACTCTGGATGAATCACTTAACTCTGCCTGCCTCAGTTTCCTTAAGTGTAATATGTGGACAATAATCAACTTTCAGGATTTTTATGATGATCAAATCAGATATTTGTAAAAAAAGTGCTTATTATATTGCCTGGCACATAGCAGATGTGACATAAAAGCTTATTCTTCCTCTCCCCTCTATAAGAAATATTATAGCATAGTATGTAGAATGTTAGAGTTGAAATCAAGAAGTTCTGAGTTTGAATCTTACCTCAGGCACTGTGTGGCCCTAAGCAATGTGTATTTTAAAATTAATATCCAATAACCAAGTATTACATTTAATTAAGTTTTATTAATAATAACTAAAGTAAGAGATCTAGCTGTTCAGCCCGCTCACCAGAGCAAAAGAGAAAAAATGAGGTGGAATCTCAGAACTTATACAAATGTCACTCAAAAGAACTGAGCAAAGAGGCCAAAAAGAAAAGCAGGAAAACAGCAGAAGCATGTCTGAAGCTCTAGAGAGGATCTGGAATGCTCTGAGTTCTGCCTGCAGGGGCAGGGTAAAAAATCATGGCAGAAGCGTGGCTTGTTATGCTATCTGAAAAACTGAGAGTTACGTTTCCAAAGTGGTTGCCAAAAATGTAAGAAATAAAATGGGTATAAAAGTATAGATTTAAAAAATATTAGGGTTTTACAGGATTTATTGGGAGTCATTAGAAAAATAAAGCCATGTGCCTGTTCGGAGTTAGTTTGAAAGTTGTGCCTTGTTGCCTTCTCCTTCCATCCTGGGCTCCTGATCCCAAGTCAGAAAAAAGGAAGTACCAATCCAGGCCTCAGTCTTTATACTTCTCTCTACATTATTACTCTTCCTGCCTATGTGATTACATAATCAAGGAATCATGGGTTATGCTTGTCTCACAGAAGTTCCATTCTTTTATTTAATGAAAGAAATTCATTTTTCTCCTCTGTATACTCAAAAACTATTTCCATATTATTCCAAAAACTAATTCCATATTTTGTAAAAAGGCAATCTTTTAAAACCCCAAACCCAAATTATATACTCATGCAAACAAATGATAAACATGTGTTTTCTTATGGAATTCTACTCCTATAGTTCCTTCTCTAGATTTGGATAATGTTCTTTCTCATAAGTCTCTCAGAATTATCCTGAATCAATGCATTGCTATTAGTAGCAAAATCTATTACGTTTGATCATCCCACAATGTTCCAGTTACTGTATATAATATTCTCCTAGTTCTGCTTATTTCACTGTTTTTTAATTCATGTAGGTCTTTCTAGTTCTTATAGAAATCAAGCAGTTCATTCCTTATAGCACAACAGTATTTCATCACCATCAGATACCATAATTTGTTTAGCCATTCCCCAATTGAGAGACACCCCCTCATTTTCCAATTTTTTGCCACCAGAAAAAGTGCTACTATAAATATTTTTGTACAAACAGAGCCTTTCTCATTTTTAAAAATCTCTTTGGGATTCAAAACTAGTAGTGGTATTGCTGGATCAAAGGGCATGCATTCTTTTAAAGGTTAGGATTCCAAATTGCCTTCCAGAATGGTTGGATCAATTCAAAACACTGCATCAGTGTCCCATTTTTTTCTGCATTTATTTTAAATGGAATTTCTCTTTCTATTTCTTGCTACTGGATTTTGTTGGTAATATATAGAAATACCGGTGATTCATGTGCTCCAGCACTTGTCATTTCCATTTTCAAAATCTTAGCCAAACTTATATGTGGGAAGTGATATCTTAAGGTTGTTTTAATATATATTTCTCTGATTATTAGTGCTTTAGAGAATTTTTATACATTAGTATTGATAGCCTTAATTTCTTACTCTGAAAACTATCAGTTCAATAGCCATTGGCCAATAATTATCAATTTAGGAATAACTTTTATTGTTATAAATTTGGGTCAGCTCCCTATCATATATAAGAAAATGGGCTTTTATCAGAGAAATTTGTTGTAAAATGTTTATTTTTCCCCCAATTATAGTTTTTCTTCTATTTTTGGCTGTATTGGCTTTGTTTGTGCAACATCTTTATTATTTTATATAATCCATTTATTCATTTTATCTTCAGTGGACTTTTCATCTCATTTTTGGTCATGAACTTTTCCTCTATCCGCTGATCTCCCTATTAATTACTTCCATACTCTGAATTGCTCATTACATCAATTTTTATGTCTAAATTATGTATGCAATTTGAACTTATCTCAAATAATGTGAGATGTTGATTTAGGATTAGTTTCTGCCAGACTATTTTCCAATTTCCCTTGCAGGTTTTGTCAAATAGCGAGTTCTAGCTCCAGTAGTTGGGATCCTTGAGTTTATCAAACATTATGTTAATGGGCTCATTTGCTTCTGTACAGTGTTTGCCTAACCTAATCCATTGATCAATCATTCACTTTCTTAATCACTACCAACTTGTTTTGATGATGAAAATTTTCTTTCGTAGTTTGTGATTTGGTGCTCTTAAGTCTCTTGCTTTATCATTTTTTCATTGATTCGCTTGATATGCTTGACTTTTCATTCTTCCAGATTAATTTTTATCATTTTTCTAGCTCTATAAAGGGATTATTTGGTATTTGATTGGCATGGCACTTAATAAGTAAATAAAATTTGATAATATTGTCATTTTATATTATCAATCTACCCATGCTATTCCTCTAATTATTCTGTTTTTATTTGTGTAAAGAATGTTTTCTAAAAATATTTTCAAATTACATATAAAACAATTTTAACATTTATTTAAAAATATTTTGAGTTCCAAATTTTCTCTCTTTCTCCCTTCCCCCCCCTCTTAAAGAAGGCAAGCAATATGATAGTGGTTATTCATGTGTAGTCATAAAAAAACCATTTTTCTCATTTAACCATGTTGTGAAAGAAAAAAGGGAACAAAAAAGGAATAAAATAATAGAAATAAATAAAAATAGAATAAATATACAAAATATGTAAAGAAAGAAAAGTATGCTTTACACAGTGTTCAGACTCTCTTGGTTCTTTCTCTGGAGGTGGATCATAAATCATAAATCCTTTCGTATTATCTTAGATCATTGTATTGCTGAGAATAACTAAGTCATTCACATCCAATCATGCTATAATATTGCTTGTTAGTTCTACTCATTTCACTTTGTGAAAGTTCATTTAAGTCTTTTCTTTTTTTTCTTAAAGTATCCTACTCATGATTTCTTATAACTTAGTTATATGTTATATTCCATCAAAATCATATAGTATACTTTGTTCAGCCATTCCCCAGTTGATGGGCATTGCCTCAATTTCAAATTCTTTGCTAACACACAAAAAAGCTGGTATAAATATTTTTGTACTAAAAGATAGTTTATCTTTTTCATTTCTTTGGAATATGAACCTAGTCTAGATATGAAAGGGGTAAATTGAAGTCCACACTTAGAACAGTTTTTCTATTTCCTCTTGCAATATTTAATTTTTCTTTAAGAATTTTGATGCTATGCAATTTGGTACATATATGGTCAGGAATGATATTAATTCACTTGTTTATCACACATTTTAGGCTAGATTATCATTTTGAACTAGATCCATTTTTGCTTTCACTTCATCTGAAATCATTATTGCTACTGCTGCCTGTCAAAATTTATTTGGAGCATAATAGATTCTGCTTCAGCTAATTATTTAATTTTACATCTCTATTTCAAATTTTTCTTAATAAACAATATATTGTTGGATTCTGGATTCTAATCCATTTTATATCCTCTTTTGTTATGAGTGAGTTTAACCTATTCACATTCACAGTTGTGACTGCTAATTATTTCCTTCTAACTGATTCTCTTTTGTTTATCCCATTTTCTACTTTCCTTACTTTAGTTTATTTTGCTTCTGACCATTGGCTCCCTTAAGCTACTGTCTCTCTTATCCATTCCTTTTCTTTCCTATTTGTCTGTTAAGTTAGATACATTTTTGTACTTAATTAAATGTGTTTGTACATTTTGGTTGAGAGTAAGTTTTAAGCATTGCTCACTTTCCTCATTTTTTCTGTTTTATAACATTTTCCTTGTGAAATCTAATTTATGTGAGATAATTTTCTCCATTTGTTGTATCTCTTCCCCCTTTCCATTGCATTCTTTTCTCACCCTTCCATTCATTTTTTTGAGATCATACCAACAAAATAGTCTTATAACCATACTCTCATGTATAAGTACAGTTCCTCTAACTAGAGGGATATATATATAATTTCCATATAGGGATATAAACTATTTACCCTTGCTAAGTTCGTCATGGATTCTCACTCATTTTACTTTTTTATGCTTCTATTGAGTCTTGGACTTGATTGTCCAACTTTCTATTCATCTCTGTTTTTGTATCAGGAATGCCCAGAACTCCTCTATTTCATCATATATCGATATTTTTTCACTGTAAGATTATAATTATTTTTTCTGGGTTTATTATTCTTGGTTATAATCCTAATTTCTTTTCCTTCTCTGATATCACATTCCCCCTTCTTTATGGTGGTGGCTACTAAATATTGTGTGACTGTAGTTCTGCCACATTTGAATTATTTCTTTTTGACTGCATGTAGTATTTCCTTCTTGACCCAGGAACTTGGGATTTTAGTTATCATATTCCTGGCAGTTTTCATTTGGAGATTTTTTTTTCAGAATGTGTCCAGCAGATTCTTTCAATGTCTAATTTGCTTTCTGGTTCTAAGATATCTGGTAATTTTTTCCTTGAAATATGACGTGTAAGTTCTTTTTTGATCATGGATTTTATAGTCCATTTTTTTAAAACTTTACCTTCCATCTTTGTATTAATAGTGTGTACTGTTCCGATGAAGACTAGTGGTAAGGGATAGGCAATGGGAATTAAGTGGCTTATCTCCAGGGTCACATATTTAGCAAGTGTCTGAGGTAAGATTTGAACATAGGACCTCCCATCTATAGGCCCTGTTTTCAATTCACTGAGGCATTTAGTTGTCCTCTCTGATTATTTTATATATATATATATATAATTTATTTAGAATATTTTTCCATGGTTACAATATTCATAATTTTCTCCACTTCTCTTCCCTCACCCCTCCCAGAGCTGACAAGCAATTCCACTGGTTATACATGCATCATTGTTCAAAACCCATTTCCATGTTATTTATATTTATAGTAGGGTGGTCTTTTACCTCCAGTATCCCAATCATGTCCCCATCAAACAACATGCTCGATCATATGTTTTTCTTCTGCATTTCTACTCCTACTGTACTTTCTCTAGATGTAGATAGTGTTCTTTTCCATAAGTTCCTCTGGATTTTCTATTACATTATATTGTGCTACAAAGCATCCATCTCTGTGTACAATTTTCTCCTGGTTCTGCTTCTTTTGCTCTGCATCAATTCCTGGAGAGTGTTCCAGTTCACATAGAATCTCTCCAGTTCATGATTACTTTCAGCACTATAACATCCCATCATCATAAGGTACCACGATTTGTTCAGCCATTCCCCAATTGATTGACGCTGCCCCATTTTTCAATTTTTTACCCCTCTTTACATAATATTATTTATCCCATTTTATCTCTCCCTTCCCTTTTCTCTCAGTGCAAGCCACTCTTTCAATCTTTGATTGATTTTTTTATGTATCATTCATATGAATACATATCATATGATATATGTATATGTATATATATATATATATATATATATATATAGTTAAATATAATCACAATTACACATGCATCATATCATCACATATCATTATAATCAGCTTACTCCCATGCCCTCTTTCTGAGGAAATTCTTTCTATCTTCTCTACTACTGAGTAGTTTTTGAGAATTATGAAAACCCTCTTTCTTTGTAGACATATAAACATTTTGACCTTAATAAGTCCCTTAAATTTCCTCTTTCTTATTTACCTTTTGGGGTTTCTCTTGTGTCTCATGTTTGGACTTCAGATTTTTTTTTGTCAAATGGTTTATTGGATTATTTCTCAGGAATGCTTGGAAATCTTCTATCTTATTAAATGCCCATTTCCCCCCCCCCCAAAAAAAAAGAATATTCTCAGTTTTTCTGGATAGGTGGCGCTGGCTTGTAAACCCAAATCTTTTGCCTTCATGAATATCATATTCCACACCTTTCAGTCCTTTAATATAGGAGCCACCAGGTCTTGAGTGATCCTAATTGTAGCTCCATGGTATCTGAATGATTTATTTTTGGTTACTTGCAATATTTTTTCCTTGGCTTGGTGACTCTTAAATTTAGTTATTACATTCCTGGAAGTTGCCAATTGAGGATTTTTTCTGGCAGAGATATGTGAATTTTTTCAATTTCAATTTTATTTTCTTGCTTGAGAATCTTTGGGCAGTTATCTTTGATAATTTCTTTTAATATTATATCCAAGGTTTTTTCTTCATCATGGCTTTCAGGAAGTCCAATAATTCTCAAATTGTCTCTCCGAGATCTATTTTCGGTCAGTTGTTTTTTAATAAGGTATTTCATGTTTTCCTCTTTTTTATCTCATTTTAATGAAATAATTAGTTTCCAGATGACCACTTCTGATTTTTAAAACATGATTTTCCTCTGTCAGTTTTTGTTCCTCCTTTTTCAATTGGCCAATTTCTTCTTGTATCACTTTTTTCTCCTTGCATCATTTTCATATCTACTTGCATCACTTTCATTTCTCTTCCCCACTTTTCCTCTGCCTCTCCTAATTGGTTTTTGAAGTCTTTTTTGAGCTCTTCAAGAATTTATGTCCAATCTGTATTTTTCTTTTGTACTTTGTGTGTGTTTACTTTGCTTGCATGATCCCCTTCTGTGATTGTACCTTGCTCTTTTTCTCCATAAAAATTCTTTAGAGTTAGGTGCTTTTATGTTTTTTGTTCATTTTTCCTATTTAATTATAGGTATGCTCTATATTCTGGGAAGTTGGAGTACCCTCATAAACTTCAGTCCTTGCTTGATGTTATTCTCAGCTTATTTTCTGGGAATGAGGGGTAAGAGCTCTGGGAACCCCTCCCTCTGCTGATTAAATTGACACTTGGCATGCATCCGGCTTGGGTGTAAGCTTTTGATCTCACTCTGTCCTTGATTAGGTCAGGAGTTGGTGAAATTTTAGACCCAGGCTTAGGCTCAAATTTTTGGTCTTGCTGTGTACTTGATCCAATCAGGCACACCCTTGATTGCCCTGTCTTGGAGCTCCACCCTGAGATTTACATAGAAAGATAAGTACTTAATATTTAGTACTATCAGCCAATATAAACTGTGTACTATGTCCTTATCCCAAGCCCAGACTGCAAATCCTGGCTTTGCTCTGCTTCCACATAGATTAGCCCACTTCATCCTAGATTGCCCTGGGCTAGGACTCTGGACTTCTTCACAGGTTTGAAATTTCAAGTGGTATGGATTGGCTTATACCACTATTTGCCCAGGCAGAATCTCAGGACCTGAATTTTGGCTTAGGCTTAGGTTCTAAACCTGGGCAGTAGATGTGGGGTGGGTGGAGTGGGTGGCTCATTCTTTGCTCCTTGCTACAGCCTTCTGCTGGCTCTGCTTTCCTTTTACCCCAGTTCCCCAGATGATCTATGCCTGCCTTTCAGGTTTTTCTCTTAAAAATTGTTTCACTCTGTCTCCTTGTTGGTTCGTTTACTCCTGTATTCATTTTGGGGCAATATTTTAATCTTGGTCAGAGAGAATTCTCGTGGTGACATGGAACAGCTTTTTCATGCTTCCATGTTGGCTTCACCCCCAGAAGTCTCCCTCTCTGATTATTCTTAAATTACTTCTCCTAAATCTATTTTTCTAGGTAAGTTGTTTTATAGTGAGATGTTACACATTTTCTTCTATTGTTTTAGTCTTTTAACTTTTTTTGTTTTTTTTATGTCCTATAGAGTAATTATGTTCTATTTGTCCTATTCTAATATTTAAGAAGTTATTTTTTATTTTTAATTAATTTATTTTATTTAGAATATTTTCCCATGGTTACATGATTCACGTTCTTTCCCTCTCCTCAAACCTCCCTGACCTCTTGTAGCTGACACACAATTCTACTAGGTTTTACATGTATCATTGATCAAGACCTATTTCCATATTATTGATATTTGGACTAGGATAATTGTTTAGGGTCTACATCCCCAATAATATCCCCCTCAACCCATGTGTTCAAGCATTTGTTTTTCTTCTATGTTTCTACTCCCACAGTTCTTCTGGATGTAGATAGTTTTCTTTCTCATAAATCCCTCAGAATTGTTCTGGATCATTGCATTGCTAATAGTAGAGAAGTCTATTGCATTTGGTTTTACCATAGTATATATATCATTCTCTGTGTACAATGTTCTCCTAATTTTTCTCCTTCTCTGCATCAGTTCCTGGAGGTCATTCCAGTTTACATGGAATTCCTCTAGTTTGTTATTCCTTTGAGTGGAACAGTATTCCATCACCAGCAAATACCTCAATTTATTCAACCATTCACTAATTGAAGGGTATACCCTTGTTTTCCAGTTTTTTACCACTACAAAGAGTGCAGCTATAAATATTTTTGTGCATCTTTTTCCTTATGATCTCTTTGGGGTATAAACCCAGCAGTGGTACGACTGGATCAAAGGGCAGACAGTCTTTTAAAGCCCTTTGGGCATTGTTCCAAATTGCCATCCAGAATGATTGGATCAATTCAGAACTCCACCAGCAGTGCATTAATGTCCCAATTTTGCCACATCCCCTCCAACATTCATTACTCTCCCCTTCTTTCATTTTATCCAATCTGCTAGATGTGAGGTGGTACCTCAGAGTTGTTTTGATGTGCATTTCTCTAATTATAAGAGATTTAGAACACTTTCTCATGTGCTTATTGATAGTTTTGATTTCTTTAACTGAAAATTGCCTATTCATATCCCTTGCTCATTTATCAATTGGGGAATGGCTTGATATTTTGTACAATTGATTTAGCTCCTTATATATTTGAGTAATTAGACCTTTGTCAGAGTTTTTTGTTATAAAGATTTTTCCCAAATTTTTGATTTCCTTCTAATTTTGGTTGCATTAATTTTGTTTGTACAAAACCTTTTTAATTTAATTTAATCAAAATTATTTATTTTACATTTTGTAATTTTTTCTAACTCTTGCTTGGTTTTAAAATCTTTCCTTTCCCAGAGATTTGACAAGTATACTATTCTTTGTTCACCTAATTTACTTCAAGTTTCCTTCTTTATATTCAAGTCATTCACCCATTCTGAATTTATCTTGGTGTATGGTGTGAGATGTTTATCTAAACCTCATCTCTCCCATATTGTTTTCCAATTTTCCCAGCAGTTTTTTTCAAATAGTGGATTTTTGTCCCAAAAGTTGGGCTCTTTGGGTTTATCATAGACTGTCTTGCTGAGGTCACTTACTCCAAGTCTATTCCACTGATCCTTCCTTCTGTCTCTTAGCCAGTACCATATTCTTTTGTTGACTGTTTTATAGTACAGTTTAAGATCTGGTACTGCTTGGCTACCTTGATTCATGTTTTTTTTCATTATTTCCCTTGATATTCTTAATCTTTTGTTCTTCCAAATGAAATTTGTTATAGTTTTTTTCTAATTCAGTTAAAAAGTTTTTTGATAGTTTGATAGGTATGGCACCAGATGAATACAACTATAAAACACTTTCCAAACAAAACTAGATCTAAACAATTGGAAAAAAAACATTGATTGCTCATGGGTAGGATGAGCTAACATAATAAAAATGACCATTCTACCCAAATTAATTTGCTTATTTAAGTGCCATAACTATCAAACTACCAAGAAGCTATTTTTTGATTGAGGTTTTATACTTCACCATTTGGCCAATTCTGATTTTTAAATAAGTGTTTTTTTCAGTATTTTTTGTGCCTTAATTATCAATTTGTTAATTTTCTTTTATATTTGTCTTATATAGCCCTCATTTTTTCCCTTCATTTTCCCTCCACCATTTTATTCAATTTTTAAAATAATTTTTTCCTCTTCTTTTACATTTTCTCAGAATTATTTTTGGGTTTGTGCCTAATCTGCATTTTTTATCCTTTGAGACTTAGATGTCGTTGTTATTGTCTTTAGACCTTGTGCCTTGAGTTTTCCAGTCACCTTAGATTTTTGTTTTGTTTTGTTTTGTTTTGTTTTGTTTTGTTTTGTTTTGTTTTTATGGCCATCNTTGTTTTGTTTTGTTTTGTTTTGTTTTGTTTTGTTTTGTTTTGTTTTTATGGCCATCTTCCTCATCTTCTTTTTTTTTTTCATTTACTCATTTCCCCAACCTATTTCTTGAGTTTGGACTTCATGTTACATTTAGAGTCTGCTCACTGCTATGAGAGAAGACTTATTTGAAATTCTGTCTTTTACGTCTTTCTTGCTATTTTCAGAGCCACAAGATGGCACCTGTTCCTCATTCCAGTACTGATACAGAATCCCCTAGGATCTCTTTCTGGCTAAATGTTCAGTCCCCTTATCATCTCTAGGCACTGAAATTCTCTAGGCTCCTGTCTATAGCACAGCCTAGTGCTGTTGCCTTTGGGCTATGATTCTGACCAGTCCCAGCTCCAGTTTATAGGTCTCTCTTCCTAAGTTGTCCTGAACTACAAAAATAACCCATTGTGATTTTTTACTTACTTTTCTTCTTAGAATTCACCTTGGCACATATTCTATTTCATTGTGGAAGAAGTTTAGGGGGAAATGTTTCAAAACTTACACCACTCACTTTGCCATATTGAGTCTGTTACCAAGAAAGTTTTTAGAGAGCTTCAGAAAGGTTCTGGAAAGATTGGCAATATTAAGAGCTAGAAGCCAAAATAAAGGATATGAGTCAATTAGAGCATAAGGTGTTCTGATGCTAGAGTAGAAGTGTGGGTGGGGCATATTAGTACACTCAAGGTACCAAATTTTAGAGTTAACAAAAATCTTTTCTGAGCACTGAAATGGAATCATTCTACATGAATAGGGGTAGGAAATATTTCTCACTAATATAATGCACTTATACTCCATCTTTTGTCTTTAAATAACAAATTTAGATGAATGTGATTGAAGGGCCAAAGTATACCACTCATTGCTTAATGTCATCTTGGTAGTATGTAGATTGCCCCCAGAATCTGTGCTTGACTTTCTGTTTAACAATTTTACAAATTACTTGCTTTTCTCTGTTTTTATTTTTTTGTTTGTTTGCTTTTACACTGCCCTCTCTTGGTTCTTTTGGTAGTCTGGTCACTCCTCAGTAACACTGATGATTCCATGTCATCCATTTACTGTGGATATATTTTAGAGCTTTCTCCTAGATCCTTATGGGCTCAGTTATCTCTAAATTAATGACTCAGATTTTTATACCCAATATCATCTGATTTCCTGTCCTACATTACCAACTATCTATTATGTAGGTGAAATTAGATATTTAATAGACATCTGAACTCATTATGTCAAAAACAGAATGTAAGATATCTCCCATCACCCAAACCTGTCTCTCTTCAAAACTTCTCTATTACTGTTGAGGGGAGCACAATTCTTCAGTCTCATAAGTCATATATTCTAATTTAGGACTTATTCTTAATTCTTAAGTGTCATACTACATATTAAGTCAATTGCCACATATAATGATTTCTTTTTATACAATATCTCTCACATATATATTCCCTTCTTTACATTTATGAAGCCTAATTCATGCCCCCATCACCTCTCACATGGACTATTACCACAAGCTCTTAGTGAATTTTCTTGCCTCATGATTCCCTCTTCCCAATACATCATTTATACTATTGTCAAAATAGTTTTCCTTAAGTTCAGGATTTACTATGCTACCACCCCTACCCAGTAAACTCCAATAGCTCCCTATTACCTCTGGGCTCAAAAATAAATTTCTCTGTTAATGTGGATGTAAAAGTAATTAATGCTCTTTCCATTCTCTTCTTTCCCTAAACTCACTAGTGTCCCTATGCTTTATTACATTGAGTTAAGTCACATTGATCTACTTGTTGTTCCTCATCCAGGATGCTCCATCTCTTGCATTTTTGTTTTTATACTAGTTCTCCTCAATGCTCGAGAGGAAAAGATGGAGTATTTATAAAGTTTTCAGGTGATAAAAAGCTGAGAGGGATAGCTAACACAATGCATGATAGGATCCAAACCAAATTTGACAATCTAAAACTTTTGGCAAAATCTAATGAAATGAACTTTAACAGGCAAAATTGCAAACTCTTCTTTTAAAGTGAAAAATCAGCAGTATAATGATAATGTAGGGGAGGAAGTTTGTTAAGACATAGTTTATTTAAAAATGATTTAGGTCTTTAATAGATTACAAGTACAATCTAATTCACCAATGTGATATGGAAACCTTTAAAAGATAATGTGATTTTAGGCTACCTTGAGATGCATTTTTCTAGGAGTAAAGAAGGGATAATCCTACTGTGCTCTTTCCTGATCAGATCACAACTGGTACTTGTATTAATTTCTGGGTATCACAGTTTATGAAATACACTGATAAAATGTTGAACAGCCAGAGGCAGACAAGCAGGATCGTGAAAGATATTTAATATTCCCTAAAGGAATTTGAGTTGTTTATCTTAGAGAATTCTTGGAATTGGGGGAGGATTAGAAGCTACTATGTGAAGGGTCATGATATGGAAGAGGTATTATAATTGTACCATTTGGTTCAAGAAAGTAGAACTAAGATAAATGGTTGGAAGTTTCAAAAGGGGAAATTTTGATATGATGTCACAAATAAAAGTTATAACTGTCCAAGTGGCATAGTCTTCTTTGGTAGATGACTTCTTTATCCTTGGTGGAGATTTTTGATTAGATTTTGGAGGACTGCTTTTTCAGTTATCTTCTAGTAATTTTTTGTTTGTTTATTCATTCATTCATTCATTCATTCATTTATTTATTCATTTATTTGTTTGTTTGTTTGTTTGTTTGTTTGTTTGTTTGTTCATTTATTTATTTATTTATTTTGACGGATTGGGTTGCCACTGAGGTAACTCTGGTTCTAAAGTTTTGTAATTTTTTTTATCTGAGACACTTTGAGACTCCATAACTATGGATGTCTACTCTTAAGGAATCAATCTATTACATGGCATTCAGAGAGTCCTTTTTTGTTGGATGGTAGAGATTCTTTATATCGAACATGATGAATATATTTTAAAAAGTGGGTGGAAAAATCCTATTCATCATGTCTAATGATGAAAGAGAAGTTGCTAGTATATTGGATATATCATTTGGCTTGTCCAATGTAAAGATCGTATCTATAAATATTGCTGAGATATCTAGCTTGTTCATGCCCAAGAGCACTTTTAATTAACATACTGACTTTTTCAAAGGTGTTCTGCATTCATGCAGTCACATTCACTGTTTTTCTGGGTGGATTCTTCCTAACTAATTTTTTCCCTGCCTCTTGCAGATCAGAATGCAGCCCTAAACTTCATAGCCTTCTGAAAGTATTTCTTTCCTAGGAATAAGAATAACAACTTACCACAGGTTGGAGAACCACTTTTAATTATATATCCATCACAGTCATGAGAACATCTGCAATATACCAATTATTCCAGGAAATAATTTTTTACTGTAAAAATTTGGTGGAGTTTGTACATATATCAATAATGTATATCTATCAAATCTGCCAATATAGTACAAATATGTGAACTGGTATGAATTTTAAAATTAAATATTGCTTTTTTAATTAGAAAAAATTGAATTTTCTCCTTTTGTACCTTCTCATCATTTACCATGGAAAATTTGTTCATATAATTAATGATGTTTGTCTTTGTAGTCCTAATATCAAATGTCCTACATCATGTGAAAAGTAGCTATAAAGGTAAAATGATTCTGTAAAACATTGTATGTGTTTGTATATATGTATGTATGTGTGTGTGTGTGTGTGTGTGTGTGTGTGTGTGTAATGCAATGTTTCTTACCAACTTGAATTTCCTAAAAATATTTAAGTTTTAAACAACTGATCCTATTGGAGGATCCAGGACTAGTCTTTATAGGACTAATTCTCATATGCATACTAATACTGTGTTTTATAAAACTTGAGACATGATATATTTGTTTTATTTGCTATGATAAACATTGGAAAGACTCTAATTTGTCATCCATCACAGAGTTTTTAACAGAGGAACCAATTGTGGGTTAACACATTTAAAGTAAATAGGAGGGTCTATAAGATTCGATTTTATAGTTCAGTGGTGCAGATGGTTGGGGGCTTGACACTGAAGATTGATCCACAAAAGCAATGTAGACAATGTAGAAAGCCTCCATCATGGTCAGTGAAGAGAGTTACAGATAAGTGAACAGCAGAGAAATGTTATAACAGTAATCCAGGAAAGAAGTTAAAATCAAGATGGGTGGCAATGGTAGGCCACTAAAGAAATCCTTGAAAATGAGAAGAGCATAACATACCGCCATACTATACCATACTATACCATACCATTCTATACCATATCATACCATATTTTACCATACTAAGCTTTATCAAATATATAGGTAGTATGGATTTTTTAAAAGTATTTCACTCTTTCCTTTAGGTTAGTTAGAAACAATTATGTATTAATTTAAATCAAAGAATTTTTCAGAGAGAAATGTCCATACTGACAGAGTTCTTAGACATCCAGCACACATAATTTTGAAAGCACACTTTTCAGGACTCTTGAACAAAGAATATTTCAGTCAAGATTGTGCAAGGATCCTTAGTTGAGGTAGCAGTTCAGTTAATAGAGTTTGCTTCAGAAAGAGAAAAAAAATAGTCACCTAACTTTTAATATAGTTTTAAAGAATTATTTTTCTGAAATCACTACCTTTGTCACCACTCCCATTCCTTAGAAGTCCTCTGTGAGAAGGGTAGAAGGATTGAGTAAATCCCTTCCCTTTGAAGCCCTTTCACTTTTCCCTCCTTGAGGGTTTTGATAGATATTGGCAAAGGAAAAGTAATGAGAGCTATTTACATAAATCAAGACATCCACTGAGGGGTCTCAACACTGTGCAAGTTATGAATGGAATTAATTTCAAAAGTTATAGCCTAAATGGGGGATCCTCTTCTTTGAGTAAACTAAATCTGCAATTTTTGGGGTAATCTGAGGGGATCCTATCTGTTATTTTTAAGGTTTCCTGGGGAGAACAGAGCAACTTTTGGGTACTGCCAAAAAGATAGGTAATACCTTTCTTGCTGGCTCTGGGTAGAGTCTTCCAATCATTTCTTCAGATGGGGTGTGTAATTGAGAGTTTTTCATTTGTACTTTTTCTATTTTTTATTTGTATGCCCAATTCATTGATATACTTTTTCTCTAGTTTACTGATGTAAGTATTAAGAAATATGAATTTCCCTCTAAGTACCACTTTGGTTGCCTCCCTTAAATTTCGATATGTTGTTTCCTCATTTTCATTTTATTTAATGAAATTATTGATTGTTTCTATGATGTATTCTTAGGCCCATTTGTTTTTATGATGATTGTTTAGTTTCTAATTAATTTTTAGTCTTTCTGCTTCTCTTTGTTGAGTGTAATTTTTATTAAATTATGATCTTAAAAGTATGAATTTAATATTTATGCTTTCCTACATTTGTATGTGAGGTTCTTATGTTTTATTATATGGACAATTTTTGTGAAGGTGCCTTGTAATGCTGAAAAAGGTGTATTTCTTTCTATTTTCATTCAGCTTTCTTCAGAGGTCTATCATTTCCAGCTTTTCTAAAGCTCTATTTATCTCCTTCACTTCTTTCTTATTTATTTTTTATTTGAATGTATCTACTTCTGTAAGGGGGATTGAGGTACCCTACTAGTAACATTTTACTATTTTTTCCTCCTGTAACTCCTATAGCTTTTCCTTTAGGAAAACTAGATGCCCTGCCATTTAGTTTTACTTTTGCTTTGTCTGAGATTATAATGATTATAATTGCAACCCCAGCTTATTTTTTTTAACTTTAGCTGAGGCATAGTAGATTATGCTCCAGCCTCTAACTTTTATTCTATGTGTCTCCTTGCTTTAAATGTGTTTCTTGTGGACAGTATATTGCAGGATTTGGGTTTTTAATCAATTCTTACCCTTTTTGGTTTTATGTGTGAGCTCATCGCATCTCATTCAATATGATTAATAATTGTATGTTTTCCTCCATCTTATTTTTCCTATATTTACTCTTCTCTCTTTTTAGCCTCTCCCTGTTCACAGATGTTTTGTTTCAAACCCTCTTTTCACTCTCCTTTTTGTCCATTCCCTACTCCTTCATTCTCCTTAATCTACTTCTTCACTACAGGGTAAGGTAGGTTTTTGTAGCTGGCTAAGTATGAGATTTGCACTTTGAGGTAGCTCTGATGAGATTAAGTTTCAAGCATAATCACTCTTCCATCTTCTACTCTTCATATTTGCCTGTTATGTGCCTCTTATTTAGAGGTTATTTCCCCTTTTTATCTTTTCTTTTCTCTTTTCCCCAAGTATTCCTCTTTCCCATCCCTATTTTTTTTGGGGGGGCTTATCATTCCATCTTATTTAGGTTCCTTTCTTCTTTCTTTGTATGTGCCTTTTCATTGTTCTGATAATGAAAGCATTCTTTTTTAAAACCCTTACTTTCTGTCTTGGAGCCAATATTGGCTCCAAGGCAGAAGAGTGGTAAGGGTAGGCAACGGGGGTCAAGTGACTTGCCCAGGGTCACATAGCTGGGAAGTGTCTGAGACCAGATTTGAACCTAGGACCTCCAGTCTCTAAGAATGGTTCTCAATCCACTGAGCTACCCAGTTGCCCCCTGAAAGCATTCTTAAATATCTTAGGTACTTTAGGCATTTTGCATAGTTTCAGAACCTTGCCTTTCTCAAATATCAATAGATATCTAATTATTTCAATTATTACATTACAAGGTATGTTGTGTGAAATCTAGATCCTGATGGACTAGTGGGCAGGCCTATAAATTTGGGTTTATCCTCATTTCTTTCAGGAATTTTTCCTTTTCTGAGGAAGAGTAAAATTCCCCTAAAAGAAATTCCACATCATTGAAACTGTGATTAAATAATGTGAATACCCTTTTTAGTTCTTTAATACTTTTGAATGGTTTTTCAAAAAACTTAGGAAAATGTCTCTTTAGGACCTCCATATCACTTGGGGTGAATGCTTTATATGTTTTCACATGCACTACCCCTTCACCCAGCTGCATGGTTGTTCTGTCTACAATTGGTAGAAGAGAGACATTTGGGATGGTTGGTTTTTAATGGTGGTATTGTTTCCTAGGAATTTGGACTCCACAATCTCTATTTAGAGAATTGTGTGCTTGTCTAATTCCTTTCCTTCCCTTAATTGCTTCAGTACTTGGAACAGTAGTTTGATGTTATCTACCAGTTCCTGAGAATCAGCATTTTTCTTAGTTGTAATTGCATTGAAATATTGCCACAGGTGAGAGCATACATTTTTCGAGACCATAGGAATTGCCAAATGGATAGGGTTATGGCTATGGCAGTTGGGATAAAACAGATACATTCAGCAAGGGTTAGGACACACCATTTATAGTAATCATAGAGGTCTAAAACTTGTTGCACAAAATCAGGGACCCTTCTGAACCAAAAATCCATAACACCTTGCATAAAAGACCATGAGATAATAGATATGCTAGATAGGATGAATGTTATCCTAGCAAGTTTCATTTTGGAAATATCAGAAGACTTTAGGTTGTTCACTAACTTTGCTCGCCAATTAATGTAGTTAATAATATTGGGGTGCTTCTGTTGCATCTTTGCATTACAGGTATCACAATTCACCCTTTTCAAAACCCTTTAGATTTTACATCAAATTTTCTTTTTAGCTCCTTTTTTTGGTTATGAAAATCTGAAATTCCTCTATTTCATTGAATATCTATTTTTTCTCCTGGATAATTATGCTTAGCATTGCTAGGTATATAATTCTAAATCATAGTCTTAGATCCTATGTGTTTTGGAATGGAATATCATATTCCATGCCTTCATGTCCTTTTATGTAGAAACTTTTAGGTACTGTGTAAACCTAACTGTGACTCCATGATATGAGAATTCTTTCCTCCTGGCTGCTTGTAGTACATTTTTCTTGACCTGAGAATTCTGGAATTTGAATATACTAGTCTTGGGTATTTTATTTTGGTATCTTAGTTGGTGATCAATGGATTCCCTCAATTTCTATTTTTCCCTCCTGTTTGTCAGGGAGGTTTTCCTTGATGATTTTATGTGTTATGGTGTCTAATCTTCATTGTGATCATAGCTTCCAGGTATTCTGATGATTCTTAGATTATCTCTCCTGGATCTATTTTCCAGATTGGCCATTTTCCCAGTAGGTATTTTAGATTTTCTTCTATTTCTTTTTTTTTAAATTTTCCTCTCTTATTGCTTCCTGATGTTTTAAGAGGGTTTTTTTGCATCCATTTCCATTTTGTCCATTTGATTCCTTAAGAGATCATTTTCTTCTTTGTATTTTTGTGCCTTCCTCTCCTTTGGATCTATTTTAGTTTTTAGGGAGTTGATTTCTTTAGTGAATTCTCCCCAGCTATTGAGTTTTCTGTCAATTCTATTATTATTATGATTATTATTTTAGTTCTGACATCTTTTCACACTTGCCTTTGAGGTTTCATATGTTTCCTTTTTGACATTATTGTCTTCTTCTGAGTTTATATTTTATACTTCCTCGTCACTAATGTAACTTTCCAAGATCAATGTTTTGTTTGTTTGTTTTTGTCTTTTACTTATACTAATTTTTCTAGTTTTTTTCTCCTATTGCCTTATCTTTCTGTTGAGGTACTTCTCTTTTCCTGAGGCCTTTTACTCACTTTTCTATTTGCTTTTTTTCATGTTACCTTTCCTATCTATTGAGATACTTCTCTGTTCCTGAGATAGAGGAGACACTATTCCATGGTTGCTGGGTATTCTTCTCTGGTACCTTGGATGGACTCAATCGTGTATGTTCCTTAGGGTGTGTCTGTTGAGGAGATGGCTCTTCTGGCTTGCTCTGGGAAAGTTTGTAGCTGTTTTGTCCAGCTATATTCATTACCCTGAATTAGCCATTTCCCTAATATTTCAAGGGCTTGGTTGGTCCCTGGTTCAGGATTATGCTGCCTCAGGATTTGTGTTGACACATTGAAATGTGGAGTTTCCTCTGGTTCAGTTTGTCTTCCTCTCTGCTTCCTTGTGACCTCAGGGCTCTGCTGCCACATGGAAGTGTAGTGTTTTCTTCCTTCTCTCTCTTCTAATCTCATGAAGGGTGGTGACTGGTGACTTCTATCCATTTTGCTGTGCCATTGCCTCTGGCAGAGTCATGGCATACTTGCCTGCTACAAGTTCTACTCATTCTCACAGATGCTATACTGTTTTGGGCTCTCTCTTTTTACCCCAGTGAAATATGTGAAATATGTTCCTCCAGATTTCCTTTGTTTTGAGGAGATTTATTCTCTCTCTCTCTCTCTCTCTCTCTCTCTCTCTCTCTTTCTCTCTCTCTCTCTCTCTCTCTCTCTCTTTCTCTCTCTCTCTCTCTCTCTCTCTCTCTCTCTCTCTCTCTCTCTCTCTCTCTTTCTGTAG
The DNA here is from genome assembly GCF_016433145.1 of Gracilinanus agilis. Lineage (NCBI taxonomy): Eukaryota > Metazoa > Chordata > Mammalia > Didelphimorphia > Didelphidae > Gracilinanus > Gracilinanus agilis. Next base: position 135,780,278 of record NC_058134.1, on the reverse strand, counting down.
GGATTAGAGAGTGTATCATCCTTTACTCCACCATCTTAGCTCCCAGCATCAACACTGTTAATATAATAATAAAATGGTTCTAATTATTTATATCAATGTTCTGTTTAATTGTAATGTAGAGGAGATGGCAGCATGGAATTTCTGCAAAATATAGGGTCAAGCCACAGATGTCTTCATAATGTTGCCACTATAAACTCCTTTAAAGTTGGTGCAGTGATGTCTGAAACTTTAGGGTACATCGCTAGCCATTGACATCTCAATGCCAAATTAGCTAGGCATTTCTCAATTTTGTCTCAATTGCTGTCCATGGTGCTGGCTGATTCTCAGCTTACAATCTTGTTAACTCATAGTTCTTTAAATTATATAATAGTTTTCTAAGGAAAAAAACTATAAAAAGTTAATCTTTATAAAATAAATTAGATAACAATATGAATTTCTTAAGAAAGTTGTGGCAATTAATTTTTACTGAGTAACTTTTGAGAGAACAGATTGTGATGTGAGAGAGGAGTAAAGGCAAAGAAAAGGCTTAAACAGAAACTGCACAGAAACAATATTTTCTTCTGTAAAGTGACACCACAGAAAAGGCATGTTATGGAGGGGACTTTACTACTTACATTCCACAGGACAACTCCTTCTAAATGCCATTCTCATATCCTTTAAATCATGATTATAAGAATTGATTTTTCAACTTAAATAACATATGCAAACATAAAAGAAAGAGTAACTTGATGTTTTCCTCTGAAAAGATACTTCCAAAATGGGAGATACTTCTCATTGGGAGAATGTTTCCATAATTTTTATAGTGATAAAATTTTTAAAATTCATGTTCCCCATATAAATGGATAAAGTATTGTTAACTTATTAAATCAAGGACTGGCTTGAGATTTATATCTCCTCTCCAGAACTATTACATTTTCCAGGAGATGGCACTATGGTGCTTTAGTTTGTTGATTAGATGGCAAATCTCTAAGTCAAAAGATACCTAAGCAATATGCAGCAGAATACTAAATTCATTGACAATTTTGTTTGCAATTTACTATATTCCAACACTGTTGAATTATTTTTTTCTGTGTGTTGGAATTATCATTCAGCTCTCTGTAGACATAACAAAAGTAAATTTTGTTTTGTATTAGTATGATAAATGTGTGTCAACTTAATTATTGGTTTTCTTTTGCAATTAATTTTAGAAAATTATGACAAAATTTTATCAAAGGTAAAAAAGCTAAAATGGATTTTTAAAAATAACCAGTTGTAACTGTGTCAACAGAAACCAAATTCATCATAATTTAAAGAGAGGATATTGTGAGAGTACTCATGAACTAAAATTCCTCAACCATTTTGACAATGTTAACATTTTAAACCTTCAGTAGATTTCCTAATTTTGCATCTTTAGTGGGTTTGACTATGGTATCCAGGAAAGGATGATCACCTACTGACATTTCAGGCATTCTGTTTGTTACACCACATGCCTAGAGATTATTTTTTCAGTTATTTTACTGTGTTGTATTATGTATCTTTGTTTGATACCCAAGTTATCTTAATGAAAATTACATGATGATTTATATACTACTGTGTTGACTTTCCTTATAACCACAGTTGTTTGGTTCTGTGATGCTGTTAGATACTATAAATAAAGATTCTATGCTATTTGGGAGGTTGAAAGATGTCTTTAGAACCCCAGGGGTTGCCTGAAATGGTAGTGTTAGTTCAGTAAATGACAATCTTCCCTATAACTCAGTATTTAACACAGGGCCTTTGGAGTTCATTCGAAGCTGCAAGAAATGCCTTCTCCATACACTATTAAACTAAAATGCCTTATACTATTAACATTTTTTCATAATTGTAAGAAGACCTTAGGTCTAGTATTGTAGTTAGAATACCATTTTAAGGAACTTAAAGAGACAGCAAATTTAATATTTCATATTTAAATATCATTAAAATAAAAACCTAGTACTATAATAAACAGGAATTTATTATGTTATTTTATTTATTTCATGTTTGTTTATAGAAACAAATATTTTTGGTAATTCCAAATAGTGATAAGTCGACTAGAAGGGGATAAGTATTTGTACAACAAATGGTAATATATAATAATATGAGTAATATATTTGTAAATATGCAAAATCATATATATATATTTCAAAGGTATATGTACATATTAATAGAAAATATATATCCACATATGTTCTCAGAAGCATATATACCTAATTCTACATAAAAATGGGAAATAGCACCTGGGCTTGTGATTTCTTTTGTATAAGGAACTTTCAGGTGAAGAATCAAAGTATATTGTCACCTTCTCTGAAATGAATTGTCTTAGAAATTTGCCTAGAGCATCAAGAAGTTAAGTGACTTGCATAGGATTATGCAATATGCCTCAGAGATGGAACTTGAAAGCTGGTCTTCCTGATTTGGGGTAGTTACCACCTCTATATACTATGTACTAAAAGGAGCAATTCTTGTTCAGTTTTTTTTTTTTTCAGTCATATCCATTTCTTTGTGATCCCATTTGGAATTATCTTGGGAAAAATAGTGGAGTGTTTTGCCATTTCCTTCTACAGCTCATTTTACAGTTGAGGAAACTGAAGCAAGGTGAGTATTTCATGATTCCAAACTTAATGCTATATCCTCTGCATCATCTAACTGGTAATATATTATTACGCACACATATATAAATATACATGTACGATTTTGTATATTCAAGTGAACTTACCTTTAACTCCCCAACCCTAATGTAAGAATAAGTTAGGGATAGAGTGATTTCAGGGAATAACTAAAAGAAGGGAATTTTGATTTGAGTCCTGGAAGAGGATTCTGGGAAGGAGGAAGGAAGTGTGGGAGTGGGACTGTTTGAACGGTCATTACTTGCTTTCTGGGATTTCAACTGACCTGGAAGGAGGGTTTTATTCTCTGCCTTAATTTACACTTAGGAGAAAGGAGGTTTTGCTCAGAGAGATTCTCCCTAGGCAGTTGAGAGATTGTTTGACTCTTAGGTTGAGGATCTGCCTGTGAGAAAACCATTTCCCTGAGCATAGAGATCATCTACTAAAGACCATCTCCAGAAATCCTCTTTTGGCCAAGGTCATTCAGAGATGTTCATCTGGGACTTTGGGCTACTTAGGGCAGCCAAAGCCAGGCTTTTCCCTTTCCTTTTGTTACTAATGGACAGATCAGGCTAGAAACAGATAGCATTGGGGTCTTTTAGGTAATATCAGGGAGCTGTAGGCTGGGCCCAGAGAAGAAACAGAAGACTCTCCTTTTGCAGGGGACATAGAAATTTGGATGGAGCTTAGTTTCTAAAATTGTTAGGGTCTTACCTACCAGTTTCCCTTACTCCCTTTATAAAATAAATTGTGTTTTTTATAAGCCAAGTGCTTTACTGGCCCCGGGGACTTCCTTGGTGGGTTGTAACATCTCACAGCCCTCTAGAACAGTTCTCTGTTACACTAGAACACACATATGCATACAGACCACATACTCACAGCTCTATAGGGTTCAAGTATAAAACCTATTATGAAATATACTCATGTTACCTATCCAAGGAACAGCCTAGGTAAGATGAGAGGCTCCTAACTACAGCAGCTGCCAAGTGATCATACTTTTCAGGCACAGTAACTATGAAGACCATCTGCTGCCTTGTACAGGGCTAAATGCATTAGATTAGTAGAGGGAGCATCCACATTGACAACATTATAGATCCTTGATGACTAGAGGTAAATATTTTTGTGTTGATCCTGATGTACCCATTCACATTAATTCGAGGATCATAGGATCATAGAGTAGAAGGACTCTTGGAGGCTGTCTAGTCAAACTTTATACATTGATTTATAGACTATTGGAATTCTATCCACATTAATAAAGGTAGTTATTGCCAACTTCATGCTCTACCTTTCTCCTTATTTAATGCAGTGCATTAAAATGATATACTACAAGTGGGTATTAGAATATGATTTAAAAATATAAAGAAATTCTTTAATCTGAGCATTTTCTAACATCCTTCAAAATATTTTTCTTTAAGCTATTTTTTTATTAAAATAATCATTCTTATTTTTACACTTAAATATTTTAAAAATGATATCCATCATATTAACATTGCAACAAAACAGACCCGAAAGAAAATGAATATGTATATATATACATACATATGTATATGTATGTATATATATATATACACATATATATAATTAAAAATGACCATGAACAATGCTTTAAAAATATTGTACTCAAATCCCAACAAATGAAATAAAGATTTTTTTATTATCCTGTTTCTCAAATATGCATCACTTTCAGTTCAACTGTATGGAAATCAAGTTACAATGACAAATTACTATGAAGAACTTCAATGAAATCAATACAAGTCATATATGCAGAAAGTCTGCCAGACTGAGCCCAATGCATAATCATGATATATAGTTTGCAAAGGCAGATGATTTGTACTCATATGAATCAAAATGTGTTAACAAGGATGAGGCACTTTTTGACAGGAAATTATTTTATAGTGGAAACAAAGTTTTGATATTACTTTTCCCTTTCTCTAGCATCATTTTAGGCCTTTCTCAATTGCTTTCTCAGTTAAAGCATATTCATGTGTAACTTTTTTAGCTATCCCTCATTTGCAGTGAATATTTTCTCAGGGAAATCATGGCATGAACATATTAAACCATTTAATGGAGTTGTCATGGCTTTCAAGACTTCAAAGAATTATGGCATTTTCAAGATGAAAGGGGCTTAGAAATCAACTTGACGGTAGAACCATGGGTTCACGGATTCTTAAGATTTAGAAAGGGCCTTAGAATTCCTTAAGATAAATTTCTCATCCACTGGAGGAATTTCCCATATAATATCCTTCACAAGTAGTCATCCTCTCTCTTTTATATACAATGTCAATAGCAAAAGGCCACTGATTTACTAGGAAGCTCATTGTATGTTGGATCTCTGCCAGATAAAAGTTCTTCCTGTAGATTGAGTCCAAATCTTCCTTCTTATAACTTCTCTAGTGTTGCCCCAATAGAGAACAAGTTTAATCCCTCTTCCAAGTGACAATCCTTTAAATATATGAAGATAGCTATCGTGTTCAATCCCAACCCCACTTCACCTCAGTCTCATTTTTCTTTCCTTTTCTCTCTTATCTTCAATCTCTTCCTATCTGCAGACTCCTTCTCTGCCAATAAATGTGCCTATGCTTTAAAAACAAAACAAAACAAAAAGTATATTCTGCTGAACCAGCTGTCTCCCACAACTATCCTGTATTTCTCCTCCTTATTTCAGCTAAACTTGAGAAAGCTATCTACAATCTGGCTTCTGGCTTCATCATTCAACTAAAACTGCTCTATCCAAAGTTATCTCTTAATTGAAAAATTTAATAGCCTTTTCTCAGGTTTTTCTTCTTGACCTCTCTGCCTAACCATCTTCCTTGCTCCTATGCCTTGAAGACCCACAGCATTATCATATGACCTACTGATGTAACCTAAGAACCTTTGGGCAATGCTGCCTTCTCAGTCACATCACCCTTTGAAATTCTGGGCTTTTCTATCTGCTCTGCAGCTTAACTTTCCTTTATATGTTGCTTTCTCAAATAGAATTTGAGCTCCTTGAGATCAGGGATCATCTCATTTTTTCTATTAATATCCTAGACACTTAGCATAATTCTTGACATAAGTAATAGATTAATAAATGCTTTTAAAATTCATTCATTTATTTATTCATAACAACTTTATATAATTTTGAAACCCCAAAAGTGTTGTTCTACTAGAAAGGGTGTGTCAATCTACTCCTGTATAGGTAAGCTCACCATCCCTTCACTTAGAAAACCGAAATTTCCTTCTTTGATTGTTCTCATATTCACACATAAACACAGAATCTCCCTTGATTAGAATGTAAGCTGCTTGAAGGCAGAAACTCTTTACCTTGTCTTTGTATCTCTAAGCCTTAGCATAGTGCTTGGCACATTGTAAGCTCTTGATAGTTTTTTTTTCCCATTCATTTCATTCACTACGTCTTGGCAGTTACAGTTAGCTACTTGAATTAACATTTCAAGCCCACTATAATCTGTTATTCTATGTGATAGAGACAACTGAGGATAAAAGTAGTATTTTCAACCCTCTTTATGGTTTTCTGCCTAATGAGAATTACTAGACATCTCCTATACAGTTATTCTTCTTCCTAGTTTTTCCTGTTATCCTCTATTGAATCTAATTTTACAGCTTATATGGTCATTTTTCTCTGTTCCCCTGAAATTTCAGTTTGGAGCCCTCCTGATTTAGGTCAGTGGATATCTTGTCAAACAGGTTTTCCCCAGAATTCTTAATATAAACTCTATTCCATGTCAGGAGTCTATCACTCTGGTTTCATAATCTGTGATCCAGGAAACCAAATTCTATTTTCTAGTCCTATCTATATAGCCACATGTATCCTCTTTTCTTTTTCAAAATTACAATCTTAAATGGTAAAATGAAAGGGCCAAATCTATCCTCAAATTATTCAGTTTCTTATACATGTCTTCAAATTATAAGAGAGATTCTACTTTCTATAACTGGTGGCATTTATTTTTCTGTGAATGAAGAGTGGATAGAATTCTGCACTTTTTGTCAGGAAGATTTGAGCTCTAATCCCTAACTAAGATATTTAGTTGTGTGACTTTGGGCAAGTCACTTCCAATTGTTAACATCTCTTAAATCAGTTTCCTTATCTGTAAAATGGGATAATAATAATAATTATCTCAAAGGGTTGTTATGAGTATCTATTGAGAGAATATATCAAGTTCTTTGTAAAGTCTTCAAAAGAAGTTCTTAAGAACTTTTTCTGTAGAAACTATAATTTACTTCTTTAAGAATGGTTTGTGTTTTTAAAGATCAGTGGATATGTTAAATTTTGGTGAGTGCTTTATCACATTGCCGATACAACTTCTAGGAAGACAGCACATCTCCCTTGTCTGTATATTTCTGGATCTCTAAAAATTAGCAGGAAATTATTACTATTTCTTCCTCTAAGAACCAATAATGTAATGTTTCCTTAAATCTTCTACTATTTGTAAAAATGCTCTATTGTTCTTTGGGAAACCAGTTCCTTCTTTATAATTGGTTTTTGATTCTCCCTTCCTGAGTGTCTTCTTTTTCTATTCTTTATCACATTCTTCTCACCAGCCTTATAGATTTCAATTCTCCTCCAACTCTTCAAAGTATTTCCCCCCAAAGTTGTATTATTGGATTATTTCCTCTATCTTGTCCACTAAAATGCTACATCATCTCTTATGTGACAAATTTCTTACTATCTTCTACCATCTCCAGGCAAACTGTCCTATTTTGCACATATAGAAACTAAGACTTTAAAAGACAGCTGAGTGGTACAGCAAACAGAACACTGAAATCAGGAAGACGAGTTCAGATCTGACCTCTTAAACTAGTTTATTAGTGACCAAGCAAGTCACTTATGCTTTGTTTTCCTTTTCTTTCTTCAGATGAGGACTGAAACTGGAGAAGGAAGTAGCAAACCACTCCAGTATCTCTTGCCAAGAAAACCTAAAATGAGTTCATAAAAAGTCAGACACTACTAAAAGGATTAAACAACATAAAAAAAAGTTATAAATTTTAAAATGTCATGTGAGGATTGGTTGAAGAAATGAGAACATTTATCCTGGAGAAGAAAAGGCTGGAGAAGTGCATAGGAGTTTTCTTTTACTATTTGAAGAGTAATTATATGTATGAGGGATCAATTAAAGAAACTGAGGATGCTTATGCTATAAAAGAAAACAAAAACCAGAAGCAATGGTTGGTATATCTAGAGAGGCAAATTTTTGTTTAATGACAGGGGAAAAAAACTTCCTAAAATGGTGGGATGTTTTTCCTTAGAGGTCTTCAAGAAGGTGTTGTCAGATATGTTGAAATGGGGATTTCATTTGGCTATGGATTAATTTATATAGACTCTAGATCCCTTATTATTTCTCTTATTTATTTACATATATATATATATTTTCAGATTACATGTCAAAACAATTTAAAAAATCTTTATATTCTCTCCCTCCATCCAACTTTCTCCCCTGCTTAAAATGACAAGTAATATGATATAGGTTGTACATATGTATGTAATACATATTTCCAAGTTCATAGAGACAGAAATCACTTATACTTGAGAAAAAATGCATGAAGAAAATAAAATAAAAAATGCTTCCATGTGTAGTCAGACTCTATCTGTTCTTTCTATGGTGGTGGATAGCCTTTTTCATCATGAGTCTGTTGTTTTAATAGTTCCCTTCCCTTAAATTCTATATGTCATTCTATAATTTTCCAAAGGTCATATAGTTAATTTGTTGAGTAGCCAAATTTCCTGAACCCTAACCCAATACTCTTTTTTTCAAAATTCTCTTGTATTGCCTTTTCCTATGTTTCCGTTTGAGGAATTCTATGATAAAAAATTTTAATGTAGTGTGGTTTATGTTTAAGAAATCATCTATACAGTTTGAAAGAAGATAATCTTATTTTTCTAATTGGGTTTGACATGAGTTGAATTATTGTTTGGAATTTTTGCATTTTCTCTAAATTTTCTGGACTTCTTAAATCATAATTGAGATAGACATTCTTGTGGGGTAATGAAAATTACCCTCATTAGGGAATCAGGACACCTATAAACAGCTCTTCAAACTTGAATAAGTAACTTAGCCTCTCTTAGGTCTCTCACTATACAATAATGGGATTAGATTAGACACCTTCTATCATCCCTCCTAGGATTAAATACACAATAGTATGGACAATTGAGTCAGCATATTAATATTTTTTCATGAATGGTGATCTGTTTTCTTTTTTCTTTTTATGACTCACATTATGTACTTTTTCTTCTTCATCTCTGTATCATACTAATTTGCACAATCAGATAACATAGTGAAATGCTAATTTGTTCTAATATCAGTGAATGATAGAATCACTCTATATATTTGCATTTGTTTTCTTAAGTTGTAGAATTTTGCTTTGAATTTCTCCACTCTAGTCTATCAAAATTATGAGTGAGTAATCTAAGTGACAGAGAAGTTGTCATTGAAAATAAGTTATAAAATAGTATATTTCTCAATTAATTTAAATGCACTAGAAATATATAGGCCACTACTCAATTTTCTTTCTTACTTTTTTACAATAGAAAACTATAGTTTTCAGCTACTTCAATTACTCCTTACAAAATATTAATTTTTTTAACTTAAATGTACTTACTATAAATTTTATATAACCTCTTATACTTTGCTCTTTGTCTTCCAAAAATAAAATAATTTGGCCCTGAATTTTATCAAATCACGACTACAATGGCATTTTCCTTCACATGTTAAAAATGAAAAGTGGAATGAAAACTCAAAACAATCTTTAGCCTGATATCTGAGTAAAATCAAGTAACACAATATAATGGATTGAACTGTGGACTTAGAGTACGAGAACTTGGATTCAAATCTTCTATCTTCTACTTTTTAGTTTGACAAATTATTTTATCTCCTTGGCCATAGTTTTCTCACCCACAAAATCAGTGAATTGAACTACAGAATAGGGTCTCTTCCAGCTCAAGATTCCATGACCCCAAACCGATTGTGTATATAAATATTTCAGGAGGCTTATGGTTTTAAGAGATATAAATTACATTAAAGACTAACACTTGAATATAATTGTTTTCCTCTATTAATTAAGGTATTTTATTTTATGCAATTAAAATTATTCTGAGAAGGACTCAACAGACTGCTATAAGGGTCTAAGTATAAGAAAAAGTTAAGAACTCCTGATCTAATCAGAACCACTTCATTTTAAAGATGGAGAAACTAAAACCCACATAAGTGAAGTGACTCACCTAGAGGTATAAAACTAATAAATTATTATTCTCTCCTAATACGATGGTTCTAATTATGCAGTCATTTTATTGGTTTAGGACATCATACTCAGATTACAACTGAGGCAGCTCAACAAGAGAAATCCTGAGGCTCAAAAACTCAGAAGAGGGACAGTTAATAAACAGGTTTGCAATTGCTGGGAAGGTAAAGATTTAATTGTTGGTAGGTGAGTAGGAAAAAAAGTCACCAAAATCCATGCCTTTTCATTTTTGCTAAGGAAGTTTCCTACATGATTGACAAGAACTGAAAAGGGTTTGCTTGACATTGAAAGGAGCCAAAAGAAATTATTTAATCCCAGTAACTCAACTAACAAAGTAGAGTTAAGGGAGCATCAGCTATAGGAGGGAGCAGTTTAAAAGATAGATTTAATGCCTACAGATGTTTTTGGTTGATTGGATATCTAGGCTTGAATCGTGAAAAAAGGAGGAAAAATTAAAATAACCCTCAGGGCTATGGTCTCACTTGAATCATTCAGTAAATATAGCCCAATATATTCCAGGTACTGTGCCAGGGAATACAAAAAGTGTGAAAAGATAGTCCCTGCCCTCAAAAAGATCACAATCTAATGTTAATCTAAAACTTGGCAAAGTTCTCTCAATAGGTCAGTCCATATAATAGTTGCCATTTGGTGAAAAACCAGCAGATGATATCAGAGATCAGCAGAGGATCTGTAGAGAACAGCCCAGTAAAAAAATCAACAGATGACAGCCCGATAGAAGACTAACAGGTGATAGCAATGGAGAGAACAGTTTATCAGTGAACGCAATAAACTTGAAGCTCATAACTCTATTATTCTGAAAAGCAGATTATATCAGTAGTTCTTCAAAGAAGCAATCAATAGCATTGGATGCAAAGAGGTATTTTAGAAGGATGCAAATATTCCTGGATATCTATATATCTGTATATATTTGTATTTATACATATATCTATTTATATCCCCTTTAGCACATATGTTGCCTACACATGAGCTGTCTTTTGAGAAAGTTGCCCTTGATTACTTGTTACTTTTTATGTATTTCCTATGTGAGATCCTTGGTCACAAATGCTTCTTTCACATGTCTCTACTTCTAGTAGCATGCTTATTTATAGAAAAATATGCCCCTATGTGTATGGCAGAAAACTTTCTTATATTTTAGCTTAATGTGCTTTTTAATTAAATGTCTTGGTTTTAAACTAATGTTTCTTTTTTGTTGCTCTTGAAAAAAAAACAAATCAGTCGGGGCTCATGAGCTGGAATTTTGAGAGGATGCTGACCCAAATCATGAATTTATCTGAGCATAACTCTCTAGCACTGTACAATCGAGATTCCTGTATTACACTAAACATCTCTGTCCCTTTGTCCCTTATTGTATTTGAGATTGCTTCTATTACTTTATGAACCTGTGGATCTCTCTCTAGGTCAGAGCTTCTTCTCTGACATAGCAGAAGTACATCATAGTCAAGTCCTTGTATTCTTGGGAGAGTAACTGGCAACCACAAGGGTGAGCTCTGCTAATCTATGTGTATCTCCATATTGGAGATCTATGCTTATCTATGTGATTTCAGTGACTAGCCAGAGCACGTGGCTTCTGGTGAGTACTGATTCCCAAATTATACTTCTAGATTTTTGTCTGAGAGTATGGCCTTGGGGCTTCTTCTGTCTCTACCATCAAAGTACATTGCTTAGGGAAGATGGCAGTACCTTGTAACTTATTGTGACTATAGAATGGTTATTAGGAACCATTTCTTTTCAAAATAATTCATTTGCTCTACAGAGTAAGAAAAAAATTACTAAATAGAAAAATCCCATTATTACATGGGGACAATGTGAAATTGTAAAATGATTTTGGGTTGCCATTGACTTAAAACGAATAATCAAAATTGTGAATCAGGAGCAACTGAATCAGGAAAATGTATCTCACACCAACAAGGTGAAAGCATTGATGAAAGGGGAGCTTGGTATAACGTTCCTCCACTATTCTGGCTGTATCATTTTAGTGCTTTTTTTCCAAGGGACTAATAGAGGCAGAACATAATGGGTAAATGGCATCTCTAATTTAGTTGTTTATCCCAGCTTCAGATCTGTTTCTTCCCTGGTGCCTAATTACCATTAGAATCAGTAGGCATGAGACATAATGAGGTATTGGAAAATATCTCCTCTGAGTTTTACTAAAGATACTAATATTTATTGAAATATGCGTTAAATTTTCTAAAGGTACACTTACCTCTGCAACAATCTGTGCTGAATAAGTTTTTACTGAGCAGACATCCCCACAGACGCTGATAATGAATAAATTATTGTTCTAAGCACAATTGAAAAGGGAAATCTAAAAATAGCTTTCATCCTTACTTTGGGTGACAGCATTAATATTCAATGCCTCACTCTTCAGCCTTCCTGTGTTCTATTCATGTATGACCTCACTGTCACTGGGGGAAAAAAAAAACCTCACAACAACTAAACTGCAGTGTTTTCGACAATTGAAAATATCTATTTGCCATATGCTATAAAAGAAGTCAATGTCCTTGTTGTTTGGAGTGAAAAATTATACATACCTTGTACAGTCTACTATCACCGGTGACCCCAAACTGTTTAAAATGTCTTTTCTCTTAAGTTTCCATTTGGAACATAAAGTAGTGGAAAAGCATATTTTTTCTCTATAAATACCAGGTCCTCAATTGCTTTTATTTAAGATATATGTGATCAAGGAACACTGTGAATATACCTGTAATTTAAATCACAGCCTTGGGAAATGAGTTTGCAGAAAGGAGGCTTAACTGGCTGACAGGCAATTATTCTTTGAAAAATGTCGACTAATTAGACAGTTCTTCTGTGTCACCAACACTCAGCCATTGTTTTCCACAGCAGCCTTTTGCTGATAGACATCCTGTGACTTTTATGGTCAGGTACCAAATCAAGCCCAGGGAGTTAAAATACCACTTTTGGTGTTATTTAATGTTGTAATGCTTTCTACCCAGGAGGCTGTAAAAATTAAAGTGATTTAATTACTGAAGAATAAAAAAAAACCCTTCACCCTAGAAATTTCTTAAGGGAGTAATTGAATTGTGAGTAACGCATTTAGAAAACTATCTTTAACTGTGTAAGAAGACCTAAAAACAGAGATTCAATGTGGCAGAGAGAATGCTGTTCCTTGAGTTAGGAAGATATAGAAGGTTAAACATCTTCCTCTAACAAATCCTCTATGTGTTGGGGGGCATTATTATGGGTTTAACACCTGTAGGCTTCAGTTTCTTCAGCTGTAAAATGGGGCTAATATTATTAGTAGCACAGAATCTACTTTATTGACTTGTCCTCAGGTGCAAATGAAATTATGAATGCAAAGTCCTTTGCAAGTTTTATAGTGCTTTGGAAATGTCAGATATTGTGGTTATAGCATTTTTACAGCATTCAGGAACTTCTGAAAAATAAGACCAAAATCTTATAGCATGAATGAATTAAAATGTTTTAATTTTTCAGTGACCAAATTGGTAACAGAAACATATTTTTAAATGTCAAGACCTTTTCTTAGCATTGTGTAATAGGAAGAATATTGGAATTTGGAGTAAGGCAACTTGTCTTTAAAATTGGGCTCTATATAGCTGTGTGGATCAGTGGATAGAGAGCCAGAGCTAGAGACTGGAGATCAAGGGTTCAAATTTGGCCTCAAACACTTCCTAGTTGTGTGACCCTGGAAAATCATTTAACCTTTATTGCCTAGTGTGGGTTTTGAAGTGTTGTGACTGGGGAAACTACATTCCCCAGTGTGCCACAGGGGTTCCAGTCCCTTACTTCCTAGCATTGGATTGGTCTTGAATGGACCAATCTCGTGGTAGGTGGAAACCACGCCCCCCACTTCCAGGTGCAGGATTGGTCTATATAAGGACCAATCCCACACCTAGGGGGGGGGGAACTTTGAATCTGAGGAGATTCAAAGTAGCGGGGTGGGGAGGGGGGAAGTTAGTTAATTTCAGCCTAGGGTAACTTGGCCAGTTTTTTTCTTTAAATAAATTTTTAAAAAGATCAAAGGCAGATAGTTTTCTTTCACTTCTTCACTAGCCCTTACTACTCTTTTGCCTTGGAACCAACACATATTATTAATTCCAAGATGGAAGGTAAGATTAAAAAAAATTGGACTCTGGTACTTATTATTCCTATGAATTTAGTCAGGTCCATGCATTCTTCTGAGATTTAGTTTCTTCATCTGTAAAAAAAGGAGATTGGATTAGATACTCTTTAGAATTCTCCAAGTCTAAATCTGTCCCTATATGGAAAAATTGAGTCACACTAGCTGGGCCCTATACCTGGACTGCATTCATCCCTCATTGATGTTTCTTAGAATCCCTTGTTTCAATAAAAATAACTCTGAGATAGCATCTCTCCTCTATCAGTTTGGCTAAAATGCTAAAAGAGCAAAATGGCAAATGCTAGAGATGTGGAAAAATGGGGACACTAATATGCTGTTGGTGAAACTATGAACTGATACAAGCATTTTGAGAGCAATCTGGAATTTTATCCCAAGAGTTACAAAATACCTTTTGACCCAGCAATACCACGGTAAAGTTTATTTTCCAAGATCAGGGAAAAAGGAAAAAAATCTAACATTTATTATTATTATTTATTATTGTGGTGGCAAAGAATTGGAAACTGAAGGGACACCCATTAATTGAGGAATGGCTAAATAAGTTGTGGCATAAGATTGTGATGGAATAATACCATGCTGTGAGAAATGATTAGCAGATTAATTTTGGGAAAAACAATAACATGGAAAGACCTAAATGAAGTTATGAAGAGTGGGACGAACAGAACCAAGAGGGCATTATATAGAGCAACAGAAGTATTGTTTGCAGAATGACCTTCAGAGAAAGAACTGATAAATAGAAATAAGTAAGACATAGTTTTACATATACATATATCTTTTTTTAAAATTTTTTTTATTTAAACCCTTACCTTCCATCTTAGAGTCAATACTGTGTATTGACTCCAAGGCAGAAGAATGGTAAGGGTAGGCAATGGGGATCAAATGACTTGCCCAAGGTCACACGGCTGGGAAGTGTCTGAGGTCAGATTTGAACCTAGGACCTCCCGTCTCTAGGCCTGGCTCTCAAGCCACTGAGCTACCCAGCTGCCCCTACATATATCTTTTTGTCAAATGATGTCCTATTTAATAGGGGAAGGGAGTGATAGAAAGATGGAATTAACTGGGTATTTTAATGTAACAAACAGATAAAAAATAAATTTGAATTTAAAAAGACTACTCAAGTGACCCCTTCTGCATTGTCTTTCCTATTCCCTCAACTGTCTCACACATTTACCTGATATTTACCTTAGATTTGCTTATTTAGGCATGTGTATATTTTGCATGTCTCCTGTTTATATTTACTTCTGTATTCCCCTTCCCTAATAGAATTCTTTAGATCAGGGAATACATCAATTTTTCTTCACATGCCTAGGTTCTAAAAAATGCTTTCTGTGATTGATTGATTGATGATTGATTGCAGCCAAACTAATCCTTCAGACTTAGCTAGGCTGATTGATCCTCACAGGACAGATATGCAGTCCACCATCTGGCTCATACTCAACCCCTTCCAGCTTTGTATGACTTGTCAGCATTTACAGTCAAAACAAGTTTAGGCATTTTAATGAGCAACTGCACCAAAGTCAAGATTTTAGTATTTTAGTGACCTCAAGGAAACAAGGAAAGAAGGAAGGAAGAAATAAAACTTACATTAATTGAATATTCTAGGCATCATGCTAAATACTTTACACATATTGTCTTATTTGATCCTCATGACCACCCTAGAAGGCAGGTGCTATTATTATCCCCATTTTACAGTTGAGAAAGCTAGGGCAGATAGAAGTTAAATGACTTGAGCTAGTAAATGTGTGAGGCCAGATTTGAATTTATTTCAAATTTCAAGTTTCAGACTCCAAGAGAATCATTCCCTTCCCCTTTTCTCCCATTTCTCTACTCCTTTCCCCTTCCCTTCCTGTTCTATTATCTCTTCAAAGCTTGAAGTGTAATGTCTGCTCATAAGGCTAATGCCAAGATTGATTAATATGGAAGCTTTTAATTACTCTTGTTTTCTTAACTGGGCTGATTTGCTCTTCTTATTCACAGCCTGTTGACCTTCCACTTTTGGGGACTCACTGAATTAAGTTTTACCTTAGTGTGGTCATTCAATTAGCTTTAGATATCTTAAATATTATAATTCCTAAAATCAAATGATCCATCAATCTCAGATCCCTGTAGTACAGGGAATTTCCTTATACTGGGACCCAAGGAACTCCCTAAGATACTAAGTTGAATCAGCCTGCAGAGTTCTTTATAACAATGAAATAAAAAATCCGATCCAAAATCATCTCTGCAACATCCTTACAAGTTGTCAACC
The DNA here is from genome assembly GCF_016433145.1 of Gracilinanus agilis. Taxonomy (NCBI): domain Eukaryota; kingdom Metazoa; phylum Chordata; class Mammalia; order Didelphimorphia; family Didelphidae; genus Gracilinanus; species Gracilinanus agilis. The sequence continues at coordinate 135,764,056 of NC_058134.1, read as the reverse complement.
AGTCTCTGCTTACAAGACTTCCAGAGACTTCAACCCATTCCTGGTTTAGTTGCTGTCTCCCTTACCCAAAACCACATGTTGGCATGAAAAATATTCCTTTTATTTCAATTTTTCTCTCATACTCCCACCCATCTAATCTGTTAAACATCTTAAGATAGTTGCCAACTTTAAAAATGAATTACTTAATTGGGATTGGGGCAGACTGGTATTAAACAAACAAAGAAATTGAATTTCAAGAAGATAAGAGATTTGTATCAATGTGATGTTCAGTGTTGTGAAATCTGTGACAAACACAGTAAGCCCTTTTCCCCAATACCAAATCTCTCTTTGTTGGCCGAGAGAAAGTTATTGTCTGATTCAGGTTTAAATGTAAAAAGTGGTGATGAGGAAGATTTAAAATTTTATGTTGCAAAAGTATCCCTCCGTGTGAAATAATAATTTCCAAAAGATAAATTGAAAAAAAACTTCACAATTTTAATATGGTTCTCTATATGCACAGCAAAAGTGGGTTCCACAGTTAATCTTTCCTCTTGTTCAAGAGATTTAACTTTCATACAAATATAACAAAAGCTGCTTTCCCCTTCAAAAGCAAATGAATGGATGGGTGGATTTTGCAGCAAATATTTATTGACCATCTGCAGTGCAACTAAAGTGTTTTGGGGGAATACAGTCACAGATCCTGTCTCTAAGGAATTAATAATCTAGTTGGGGGAGACAAGATACATGCACACAAAACATTTTAATGAATCACACAAGAGCAAAAGTAATTTCCTATTTTCAGTCAGAAATAGGAGTTTTTGCTGGTTTTATAACTGGAGCCATGGGGCTTCCACCTAATGCGGCAACTTTGTTAGACTGGCACTACCTTGTATTCCATGACGTGCCTGAAAGTGCTTTGCAAACCTTAAACCTTGCTCAGTGTGATACACTGAAGATAGTCAATAACTATGTTTTGCAAAACCCACCTGTGCATTCACATACTGTTTTTAAGAGACAGCAATTCTGATTGTATTCGCATGAAAATTGAATCTCTTGAGCAGGTCTTGAGCTTCAGGAGAGCTCCACTAAAACCATGTTCTGACTTTCATATGGGGAGATGAAGTACTGCTTTACTCCTTGGTAGACCCTGTATCAGCCCCTCCTCCTTAGCTCCCCATGAATCATCACAATATAGGGGAAATGTCCTGGGACCCAGTGGGACCTCTTAGATCTGTATCTACCACAAACTCATTGTGTGATTTTGGGAAAAAGTCATTTTGTTTTCTCTGCCCTTTAGGTTCCTCATTGGTCAATTAGGGGCAAGGAATACTTGGAGGCCAGATAATCCCTGTATCCTATATACACTGGGATCACAAAATCTGATTTCAGTTCTTAACTCACCTTTATTAACCACGTGAACATGGACAAGTCAGCATTCTTTTTCACCCTTTATTTTCTCACATGTAGACTGAGAACATTGACAATTAAACTATCCTGGAATGTGTTAGAGACAAGGGCACTTTCTACTCCTTGTGTTCTGGAGATACTTTTGTCATGATTCTTTCGCCCTAGCTGTCTCACAAATCATGTTTTTCTTCCAGGGATCTCTACTAGATCTTCCCTCTGTCCTTCACCCCCCACCCCTCTTCTTTTCCCTCTCCAATCTAGTTGCACCTTTGGGTTCAACTACGCAGATGATTCCCAAATACACATATCTAGCTACTTGTGTCTCCTGAGCTCCAGGGTCCTGTCCTCAACTGCCTGGATGTTCCAAAGATATCCCAAGAGCAACATTCCTGAAACAAATAACTAATATTGGCCCCCTACAAAACCCTTTCCTCTACCAGATTCCATAATTCTGTTGAGGGCATCACTATTCTTTCTAACACTCAGGTTCACAAGCTGGGACTTTTCCCAGATGATTCTCTTTCCCTAACCATGTGTCCAATATCCAGTTGGTTGCCAAATCTTGTTGATTTTAGCTATATAACATCCCTTTCCTCCATCCCCATTTCTCTACCTCCAGAGCTACCACCTGAGCTCAAGCTCTTATCATCACTTTCCTGGATTACAGTAATAATCTCCTAACTATTCTCCTGTATCCAGCCTCTCCCCTTGCTAATCTGTCACTAAATAGCTGCCAATTTGATATTACTAAATCATGAGTCTGAATGTGGCATTGTCCTGCCTAAGAAGCTTCTGTAGCTTCCTATTACTTATGGAATAAAAATGTAAACTCTTCTGTTTAGCATTTTAAGTCTTTTACAATCTTGCCCTAGACTACCTTTCTAGGATGATTATTTCTCCTCCTCAAGCACTCTACCTTCTAGTCAAGCTAAAATTCTTATTTATGGTATACAACATTTAATCTACTGCTTATATACCTTTGACAAGGCTGTCACCTCATGCCTTCAATTCTCTTCTGCCTTACCTCTGCCTTCTGGAATTCCTGATTCGCTTTAAAAAGCTTAAGCATCAATGTCCCTTCTCATAAGAGACCTTTCCTCTAGATACTAGTTCCTTCTTGAAATTACTTTGAATATATTATATTTGCATACATTTTATATTTACCCCAAGCCTCAAAGAAAAATTTCTTTAAAGCTTTTCTTTTTGTCTTTCTATTCTTAATATCTATCATAGTACCTGATACCTAGAGGCAGCTCTATTTAGATTCAGGAAGACCTGAGTTCAAATCCAGCCTCAGATAGTTCTTAGCTGTGTGACCTTGTGCAAGTCATAAACTCTGTATGCCTGACAAAAGGATCCACTGGAGAAGGAAATGGAAAACTACTCCAGTACTTGGAAAGAAAACTCTATGGAAAGTTATCTTTCATGGGATCATGAAGAGTGGGACAACCTGACACAAAGGAAGGAAGGAAATAAGTATTATTTATTAAGCACCTAAGTTTTAGGCACTGTACTAAGTTCTTTATAAATATTATCTCATTTGATCCTCACAACAACCCCATGTGGTAGCTATCATTTATCACCCACCATTTTACAGATGAAGACAAGTGAGGCTGAAAGAGGCTTTAGTTATTTGCCCAGGGACACCTATCTAGTAAATGAATGAGGCTAGGCTTGAATTCAGGTCTTCCTGACTCTAGGTCCAGCACCCTTTCCACTATTCTACTGAGCTGCCTCCATAATAGACATTTAATATATTTGTTGAATTAAAAACGTAATTAAAAAAATAGTACCTTGGAAATTATTCTTGTACTATTATATAAGGGGGTATAGAGTAGATGCTTTTTGTTTAATGGCTCATATTCTCCAAACTACTTTCAAAAGTCAACCCAAGGAGCTCACGAATAAAAGTTAATTCTCTAAATAAAATAAAATTTTGTGAAAGTCTCCACTATAACTTGGAGGATTTGGGAAGGAATAAATGTTCAAGATTAAAACCTGCTCCTAGGGGGCATAATAGACAGAGAACTCAACCTGGAGCCATGGGAGACCTGAGTTCAAAGTAAGTCCCATTTACCAGTCATATTCCTAAGTTACTTAATTTCTGTCTCAATGTCCTCCTCTGTAAAATGGGAATAATAATAACATCTATCTTACAGGATTGTTATGAAGATCAAATGAGATAATAATTATAATCTCTTAGTCTAGTGTCCGGCACACAATAACACTACAATATAAATATTAGCTACTATTACCAAAATAGATATTTGTAATGTACTTTATATACCTTAAATTACCATATTAGTAATGACTATCTTTATTATTATTTGCATACTCTTTTAAGGTTAGAAAAGCATGAATTAGATCATCTCACATGAACCTCAATGCTACCTTATGTAGTTTAGGCATTAATTACATTTTATGGAAATAGAAACTGAGGTACAGAGAGTTAAGTGATTTATGTTCACTCAGCTAATGTGCCAAAGGTAGGATTCAAATCCCATGTTTTCCTGATTCCACATCCAACACTCTAGTCACTATGCTTTGCTGCTTCTCCAGCAAGTAATTTTTGACTCCTTAAAAGAACTAAATTCTGTATCCCTCTTTACTGTCTCTTCCTGCAAAATTTGGCTAGAATTGTAGCAGTATTTTCCTCCATTGTATCTCACTCTCTGCTTCAGAGGAAGGACTTGAAGAATTGATAAACTTTATCATTAGCCCTTTGTCTTCATAGCTAGTATTCAAGATGAGATGGCAAAACCTAGAAAATCAGATATAGAAGTGAATGATCGATCTTTTTCATAAAACTTTAAAATCTAGGCTTTCTTTATAAGAGTAATTGTGCACCACTTCTTTCTACCTTTAGAATCCCTAGACTGCAAAAGAAACTCATAAAAATCAGAAAATCATAAACACAAACAGATGTGTTAGTGAACAAAGATGAACACACCACAAATGGCTTTATTTATAAAAAGTATTTTTAGAGCAAGAATGAAAAGGAAAATGCTTTATCTACTTCTCAGGGCATATGGTAGAATGACCACCAATGAAACAGATACAGGAAAATCACTTTTATTTTTCTTCTCTTTTCTTAAGGAGAAAGGCCTTCAAACTGAAGGATAGAAGAGACACCATTAAGAGAGAACAGAAAGTCAGGAAAGATAAGGAGATAGTGAGAGAGCAACTATCTTCTTTTAATAGCGTTAGTCTTTAAACTCAGATGAATTTCTTCTTACAATACTTGCTAGAACTTGATTGTACAATTGATAAACTGCAGTTGGCAACATTTGAGGAATCATAGACTATGGAAGAGGTTTCAGAAACTTGGAGATAAATAAATACTGTCTCAAATTCCAAAAGAGAAGAGAAGACAAATTTAGGATTTAAAAATATCTTGATGTTTCTGAAACAATAAGTCCAAACTAACAAAATTAAATATTATAGAGATGATTGTAAAATTCTGTAGTTGGTGCTTGAACACATGGGTTGAGGCAGACATGATTGGGGATGTAAACCTGAAACTTCCACACCAATGCAACTATCAACAATTTGGAAATAGGACTTGATCAATGACACATGTTAAAACCAGTGGAAATGTGCATCAGCTATGGGGTCAGAGGGAGGAGGTCGGGGGGTGAAGGGGAAAGTAAGAACATGAATCATGTAACCATGATAACTTTCCTAAAAATAAAAATGATTGAAAAAAATTCTGCAGTTGGTTCCAAAGAGTCAACTGTACAACCAACCTGCATCAGTGAGATAACTTTAAAAGCAAATTATGTGAAATGAAATTAGAAGACTTAGGTAACAAGAATTGCAAGGGATCCAGAGATGCCTATCCTGAATGAATGAATGAAATTCAAAAAATGAAAACTAAAGCAAAATAGTTTTCTGTGAATATTTTTCATGATTGTCATATATAAGAAAGTGTAAATGTTACACATTATTCCAGAAAGTCTTCTGAGTTACCAAAAAAATGAAATGGGCTGCTGCCTCATGAGGTAGAAAGTCAGTCACCAGAAATGTTTGAGTCAGGGTTGCTTAAGTCCCTTATTACGTAGATAGTATTGTGTTATTGCATTTGTGCATGGATGAGATCTTGGCTAAGGTCTTTTCTAACTTTTCTTAGAATCTCTTATTCTATGAAAATCTAACACACTGAGAGGAGGTTATGGCCAAGATCCAAGGATAATTTAACATTGTGTTTGTGTGTGTGTGTGTGTGTGTGTGTGTGTGTGTGTGTTTATACACTCAAGGTACTACTTGGTATGGAAGTCAGAAGCTTCTGGTCTTACACTGGTTAATAGTGGTCGCTGTGTAAATCTACCAGATGACTATATCATAATCAAATAAATGAGAAGCTATTAAATTTTTTTCATGGAATATGCAACCCAGTGACTTTCTAAGCCTGAACAATTATAGGAGCTATTGCTAAAGTGGGACAACTTGAGAGACTGGATATGGATGGATGATACATTCTAGTGGGAGAATATGTTCATTTTCTATCATGTTCCAGGATGTGCCTTTCCTTTGTCCTTTTATTATTCCACATATCCCCATGAAACATGACCTTGCTCTTTCACCTGGTCCCAAGAAGCTATGCACAGTTTTTGTTGCCATGTCATCTCTTTGGCTATTTTAATCTTTTGTCCTTTATGGGGAGCAAATTGCTTCTTCCTGTTCAACTCCTGTTTATGTATGGTTAGATTGCCCTCTAAACTGCCACCCCCACCATCAGATAATATCTCCAAACTATTCCCAATGACATGGCTCAATGCTTAACATCTTGTTCCCCACTCCAACACAACTCTTTTATTTTATACTAGTTGAAAAATTCTAGTTAACTGCTATCTTTACAGAAATGCTTTGAGAAGATATGGAAAATACAATGAAATCACAGTAGCAACATTGAATTAGAAAAAAAAAACACAAAACTATAGAAGATGGAAAAATGGGAAAAAACCCAAAACTAAAGTTGGGACAATATAACCATTAGGGCCCTCTATTTCAGAGGACATCTTTGAGTTTCAAGACTCCTATTCTAGCCTTGTTGGTAAGAGATGTGAAGCTTATTCCATGGGACCTGGCTGGGTAGTTCCCAGCAGTGTCTCCATTGGAGGAAGATGGGAAACAGCTATTTTCAAACTGGAGAAAACATCAGGATAATAACTAGAATTAGTCTCAGAGACTGTAGACAGTGGGATAAAAGAAAAGTTCCTCTCTTTTTCTTCAGAGCTTAGCAATCCTTTTCTGTTAACACAATGTGAGAAATAAGATGGCAGGAAAGTAGAACCAGGTTTTGCACAGGGCTGCACAGCAGTTTTCAGAAGTTTAGAACACCAAAGGAATTTGATATATTCCCTTGTCAATGATGAATTGGTAATTTAGAGGAGTAAATAGTTTATACATTTAAAATAAATCAAAGAAAGAGAATCTATGATTTTTTCTTTCTAGTGAATTCTGTTAACAGGTGGTTTTCTTTCTCTTTTAAAAAAATCACAATCTCCATAGAGAAAAACATAATTAAGAATTTTATGATTTCCACTTTACATTTTTCATTTCTTCACATGATATAATTGTTTCTTACATTGTTATGCAGAGCTAAGCTGTGCCCCACTACTGCAATGATAGTTTCAGTTCAATAGAATTCATTGAGAAAGGGCTATTCACATGGATAATGGGGAGAAAAAAAACATTTCTTACTTAAGAGCAAAAATTGGAAACAAAAGCAGGAGAGTTCCAGATATGGTGCTTATAATGCATATGTAAAAAATAATGGAATTAGTGGTTGAAAATTTAGGATATAAAGGGTATGATTTCTCAAGTGAAGGCACCCTATTAAATTAACCTCTCTCTTGCATTTGTTTTATTGTTAGTTAAGATTAAGACCACATAAGCCTAATCCTCTAATACATGAGTAGAAGCTGAAATCTCATTATAAAAACCTGCAGTGACTTTTACTTAGAAACTTTCAGTTCTGATTCTACTGGAGTCATTTAGCACATTCTTCATGTAAATCAGAACAGGAAAAGATTTTTGATGACTCTGTTAGGATAGAATAGCAATTGCTACTTTTGCACTTGAAAGGGTTCCAGTTACAGGTGTGGATGCTTTCTTAATAGTTCAAAATAATGAGAATGGAGATTTGGAGCAATATAAAATTTCCAACAAAATATTTGACAGCAGTATAATGTCCCAGAGTTTTCCATATTACTATAGAATCATTGTTTTACCATGGAACCATTGCTACAAAAAAGGAGAAAAAAATGAAGGAAAGGAAAAACCTCCCTTTAAAAACAAACAACCCCCCCCCAAAATGGCAGGAAATTTGCTAAATTTTTTAGCATTTCTGAGTATATATTTACTCCAGTGGTCCCCAAACTCTTAAGGAGCAAATTACTCTCTTTTGAGGTGAGGTCTTTCATCTAGAGACCTCAGCCTTATTCTTTGTAGATCTTCCTTAATATTGGTTCCCTACTATTTGTTAGATTGTAAATTCTTTGTGAGAAGGGATTGTTTTATCCTTTGGCTTTATATTTCTAGTATCTAGGAGAATGGCTGACACAAAGTAGTAGGTGCTTATCTTTTTGATTGATATATAATGTCCCACCCCCAATACTTATAAAGTATTATCAGCTCTTGACCTCATAGTTTTCAATAACTATATGCATACAAAATGTATATGTATGAATATTAGTTATTTTTTTTTAATTTTTTAAAAATCCTTACCTTCTGTCTTGGAGTCAATACTGTATGTATATTGGCTCCAAGGCAGAAGAGTGGTAAGGGCTAGGCAATGGGAGTCAAGTGACTTGCCCAGGGTCACACAGCTGGGAATTGTTTGAGATCAGATTTGAACCTAGGACTCCCTCTCTAGATCTGGCTCTCAATCCACTGAGCTACCCAGCTGCCCCCAGGTTTTTGTTTTTTGAAAAGAGCAGTGGGTAGGGATGGGTGACTGGAAGACACTCACAAAAGATGGTTTAAGCTGAATCATGAAGAAATTCAGTGAAGCTAGGAAGTGGAAGTGTATGTGGAGGTGAGGAGAGAGAACATTCTACCTATGAAAATAGTCATAAGAATGGTATAAATTTAAAAGATAGACTATCCTCTGCAAAGAAGAGTAAGGAGGCCTGTTTAGTTGAATCACAGATATGTGTGGAGGGGAGTAAAGTTGGAAGAAGACTGGATCTAAATCTGAAAGGATTTAGGTTTTAAAGGGCTTCAAATGCTCAAATGAAGTATCTATATCCTATTTTAAAATTTTATATTTAATCCTGAAGGCAACTGGAATTTATTGAGTGAGAGTGACATAGTTGACTCTCTCTGTTCTTTAAGAAAAGCTCTTTGGCAGCTGATTTGAAGAAGGATTGGAATGGAGAATGGCAAGATGAGAAACTCAACCAGAATATTCTTTCAGTCATCCAGGCATAAGATAGTAAAGGGATATACAAAAATGGCAGTTCTGTACGTAGAAATAAAGAGATGCATGTATTTAGAGATATTATGAAAGTAGAAACAATAAAATTTGGCAAAATATTGTACATGTAGGGTTATAGAGAGTAAAGGGTAAAGCTTGTGAACTTGGGTGCCTGAGAAGTTGGTAGTACACTTTAAAAGGAATTTGACACATTAAGAAAAGATAATGAATTTTGTTTTAGATATATTGAGTTTCAGATATTATAGGACATTAAATTCAAAATGTACAAAATAGTTTGTGACTAGACACTAAGACTTCAAAGAGAAAATAAGGTTAGATATATTGATTTGGGAATCATCTGTATTGATATGTAATTTAATTCAATGGGTTGATGAGATCAAGAGAAACCATATGGAAAGAGAAGTAAAGGGATCCAGGAAAGAGCTTTAGGTAATATCTATGTTTTGTGGTTATGGCCCTGATGAAAATCTAGCCAATAATATTAAGAAGAAGCAGTCAGAGCTAGAAGAATCAGGAGAAGTGTAATAGTGTCATAAAAGCCAGGAGACATCATTGCTCTTTAATTCTTAGAATCATGGAATCCAAAGTTTGAGCAGAAATTTCCTCAGGGTGAGGGTGGTAGTGGTGGTGGTGGAGTACATTATATATCCTTTACTTGTCAACTTTCAATGGTGAAAGACTCATTATTTTTCAAGATAGTTAATTTTATTTTCAGATGGATTTCATTAATTTTTTCCCTTAAATCAGGCTGAAATATGTCTCTTATCTATTGTGCTTCCAACTTCTGTTTTCTGAAGCCAAGAAAAAAAAACAGTTTAGTCCCTTTTACATTACAACCATTTAGATACTTGAAGAGAGCTCCCATGCTGCCCCCAAGCTTCTCTCTTCATTATCTTTAATTCCTTCAAATGATGGTCATATGACATATTTGATATATTGTCGTGTTCTCTCATCATGCTGCTTTTCCTTCTCTTGATGAGTTCTAGCTAGTTCATGTCTTTTCTAAAAAGTGAAACTCAGAATTAAGCACAATATTCCTAATATGGATAGCATGCAGTCAAATATTCCTTATTCTGAATACTTTGCTTTTGTTAGTTCAGCTTAAGGCATCTTTTCAGATGCTGCATTGAACCATTGACTCATAGTTAGCTTATAATTCTTTTAAACCCACCGGCCACTTTCACACTGGGAATACAAATACAAAGAATGAAACAACCATTACTCTTAATGAACCCAGGCTTTATTGTGTAAGAAATGTATACCCTAAAAGAAGGTTGCAAAGAAAAAGATGAGAAACTTTTGGTAAGCTCAAGGAAGAACTAAAGTATTTTCTTGAGTTTGGGGCCAAATAAAACAGAGAGATGATTAAGGCAGTTGGCATATGGTGACTGAGTCCAGGCAAACATTAGTATCTGAGACATGACAAACCAGGAGCTGGATGGAAATACTGCAGGAATTAAAGTGAGGCAAACAGTCCTTTACCTTGGTATAGACTTAATACTTCACCAAAGGCTTCCATCTCAGGATTCCAGCCCTGGGGGGATGTTCAGGCTTCTCAGACTCTGCCCATACCTTCCCAATTAGAAACCTCTGGATCTTCAGAAGAACTCAATTCTCAAAATATTCCATAGGGGAAGGGGCACAAAAATTATCCCTATTTGGGAATTTTGCTGAACTTTTGCCTATTGCTTTCCTATTCTGCTTTGTCACAAGAAGTCTTTCAGTGCCTGGGTTAAGGTTAAGTGAAGACCTCAACTCCTAGGACTTAGTTCTCAGTTTTCTGAATGAATGGAAACAAAAGCAGGTCAAACAGAGGATCTATCACTGAGAATTCCTTAGAATTTGAAACGACAAGTGAGATACTTGTTGGCCTGTTTGAGGTATAAAATGCAGGCACTCATTGGCTTAAATCAGGTATACCGATGTTTTAGGGTCCGAGCTTCCTGGGCTAACTGTGCAGGAAGACTTTGATGCTTTATGAGTCTATCAAAGCTTGGGAGGAGGGCTACGCAGCCTTGGTGCTTAGAGTCATCTAGCTGCTATTATTAATAACGTTGCATCCAGGCTCTGAAAAGAACACAAGTCGTCATGAGCCAAAAATCATTGTGCCTTGGGGTTGAAGTGGCCACAGAGGATGCACTTGATAACTGATGCTCCATGATGAGACTAAACATCAAGGACTGCTGGTTGGAGGGATGCCTATGGACTGCGATGATTGCATTACCAAGAAATCTCTCTACATATAATGCAATGGCATTTTTTTCTGGGGCTATGAGATACTGTAAAAGGAAAAAAGGGAGGAAGATGATGTAGTGACTGCATCGTGTGATTTGCCTGAAAGAGTGACCTGCAAATGGAATACTAACTACACACTACACTTCTAATTAAGGATTTCTGGGTGAGTTGAAATTCTTTATGCAGAGAATGAGATGAAGTGTAGAAAATAGGCAAGAACTACTGGGGGTGGGGTGGGGAGGATGCTCCTTGTCAGTTAGTGATAATATCAAAAGAGTCAGAAGCTGGATCTATGGGACAGACCGTACGTCAACCAGCACGATCAGGGAGACTCAGTATTAGCAATTATGGGCATTTTCTGAGAGTGGGGGCGAGCTCACCTACTTGGAGAGAAGCCCTTTGAATCCTGGCTGCAACATGATGTAAATGTGATGGAGACCTGGCAAGGGACCAATACAGAAGAATATAACAAAACAAACTTGAGGAAATTACCAAAAAGCCTCCAGGGGATTGTCTTTGACATCATATGCACTCTAAAGATGAATCACTCAGAGGTTGTAGCACTCAAGTAAAGTGTTGGCACCTAGTACCAAGGAGTCCAATGTGAAATACTTAACAGAAGTCAAAAAAAAAGGATCCATTTGTGTACTTGTGCTGGAGAACTTTCTTCAGGTAGTTGTAACTGAAGATAGCTGTCTCTTCAGTTAGTATGGGCTATCTAGACCACAGCAGACTTACCAAGATAATTAGGGAATGGTACAAGACAACATACTACTGCTCTACCTAATGCTATATGAACAGCACCATTTCCTGCTCCAATGCTCCCTTTTCCCTCCCCTTCCTCAGGTTACTTAGGATTGCTACAGTCAATCATAGATGCTTATGGAAAGAAATACTACTCAGAAGTGACAAAATGGTCCCATATGATGCTAGGAAAAGCCTACTAAAGAAGCAATCTAGTACACAGAACCACTCTAAGCTCCATGAGAGGAGAGGCTATGTTTTTACCCCTTTTGTATTGCAAGTGCTTATCATAGTTCCTGGCACATAGTAATTGCTTAATAAATGTTTGTGGACTGATTGACTCCAGTAAGGGCAAAGAAATTTAGAGCCAGGAACGGAGGATGACTACTTGGAACAGTGTCAGAAGAGTGCTTCCACAGAGGATAGGTGTTATTTTGCTACAACTATAGAAAGTTATATTAGGGGTATTTAAAAAAAGAAGCTAACAGTTTTCCATAAACTGAAGTCCATTGCAGTGGTACCAGAAAATGGAGATGAAGGCTTACCTCAGCTCTTTTGTACATTGATTCCTATGCTTCCACTCTTTCTTGGATTCTTACTACTTTCTTCCTTCTTGTCCCTTCCATAAGACACTCTATATCCCGACTGAATGCATTTTCACTGCATATCTCCTGTCTGGAGCTCTCTTTCTCTTCAACTCTGCTTCCTGTTTTCCCAGGTTTTTATAAGCTAAAGTTCTACCTTCTGCAAGAAGCCTTTCTAAGTTTTCCTTAATCTTTAGTGCCTCTACTGTGAGATTATCTCCAATTTATGATATATCCACACACACACACACAAACACACATATATATTTATATATATATATGTGTTTGCATATAACTATATAAAACAAGATAAATACACACACACATACTTGTGGGAGTGTGTGCAAATGACTAGGTATAAACAAGGTAATCCATATGCCATTTCTATGTTATCTCCTCCATTAAATTGTGAGCTCCCTAAGAGCAGAGGCAGATTTTTTTTGGCCTGTTTGTATGTTTTTTGCTTTCATTTGTATCCCCAGTTCTTGGAATGAATCATGCTTCTTTACTTTACTTTATAGTAATAATGGAGATTGAAGATACAGTTCTGCTAACCAAAATAGTAGAACCCAAGTGACAGACAAGTCTCCTGTGGCCTGAATGAGAATGATTATTCATTTGGGATTATATCCTAGTGAGGAAATATCAGATATAACTTTGATATATCAAGACATTAAACATCTCTCAGTTACTAGCATTGTGACTAAGTCTAGCCTATTAACATTATGACATAGTACTAGAGAGAGCATTCTGGAACATAGCATCTATACACCCTGACAGTGCATGCCTCTTGTGCAGAATCTCAGAAGAAGAAGAAAGAGCATCTGCTGGCAGAGACCATTACAGAATCAGCTTCATGAGAAATATACCATCTATGAATTTATCTAAGTCATTAATAAAACAAACAAAACAACAAAAATACCCATTGATTATAGCAGGGCCAAGGATAGAATTTGGTGATATTCCAATAAAAATTCTCCAAAGGCTCACATCTATTAATCCCTATCCTTTGAGTCCATTCATTCGACCAATTCCAAATCCATCAAAATTGAATATGTCACTCCATCTCAACCATAAGGACAATAAAGGCATCTTTGACAAATGCCTTGCTGAAATCTAAATGTCCACATCATGCCCCTGATCTAGGATAGGAACTTTCAAAAACAAGGAAATGAAGTTAGTTTCAATCTGACTTAATATCAGTCAGCACTTCCCTTTCCATGTGTTCAAAGTGTTTCAGGTGGGTAAGCCTTATCTCCCCCTTTCCCTGTATGACTCCCGACCTGCCCCCCCCCAAAAGGCAACAAACCTCTAAACTTGTTGAGGGAAGGTTCCAGGCTTTATGATAAGCATATGAAAGACACTCAATGAATACTTGGTACATTAAATTAAACAGAGGCAGCTATGGTATAATGGACAGAGAGCTGGACACAGAACCAAGAATATCTAAGTTCATGTTCTGTCTGTGAAAAACACACTAATTGTGTGCTCCTGGCCAAGATACTTAATTTCTTAGTGTCCTAAACAATTCTTTCAGACTAGAAGTTGCAGAGAAGGTACTGTCTTGCAATGGTAGAGAACATCCTCATCTGAGAATACCCAAAGCAATGAAATTACCAATTTAGTTCATATACCCTAAAGGGAATTAAAGGAAATTGATTTCCATTTAATTTACCAGAAATTTGAATTTAGATGAAAGTTCTAAGATAATATAGCTATATAAAGAAAATATTGAGTCTCAAAATACATGAAAGACCTATTATGATGACCACTTTACTCTTTATTTGTATTAGGAATAGAACAAGAAGAAATCAGCTTAAGCTAAAGTGTGAGAGATGGAAGACTTTAGAAATAAGGATGTATTGATTTCCAGATGATGAAGGATATTAGAAATTCCTTCTTTGGAAATGTTTAAAAATCAGATAAATTGTCTTGACTGGGATAATTTGGTAACGTAGCTAACTGGAACAGTGGATAAAGTGTTGGGTCTGGGGTCAGGTAGACTTGAGTTAAAATCCAGCCTTAAGTCAGGTAAGAACAAACCCCAAAACCTACACTAGTTTTAAAAATAATTTATTAGGTAATTCAGCAAAGGAAAAAAAAAACCTGGAAAAAGTGTGGCTCCCTCCTGAATATCTATGAGGTTTATATTATGCAGGGTTCAGACAAGAGCAAAAGGACATTTGCCTTTTAGGCAATAGGCCATTTCCAGAAAAGGACAGTTTGAGATGTATATCAGCAGGTAAATATAAATATTCAATCTAAATTTGAGGACTCGATTTTGGTAGAACCCAAAACAAGACTGACTAGATACAAAACAAGCAATTGGTAGGATGTAAGTACACCTTACATTCCTGGAGAATCTGAAGTTAGCCTGACCATTAGTATAATCTGAACAATATAATAAAATATTTTCCCACAATATTTACTAGCTATGTGATTTTGAGCCAGTCACTTAACCTTTTTATGCCTCATTTTCCTCATCTGTAAAATGGGGATGATAATGGCACTTACCTCACAGGATTGTTATGAGGATTAAATGAGATATGATATATAAATAACTTCAAAAATCTTAAATTCTATATAAACACTAGTTATTTTTTGTGGTTATTGCTGTTATAATTAAGAGTTTTGCTAGAAATAGAAAAGTGTACCAGATCATATCTTAGAACTCATCATTCTTAATTTCATTGTGAAGTACATGACTGATGAATTCTCAATGTAAGAATTGGAAGGGGATTGATGATGTGAAATGGTCAAAGTAAACTTCCTGCTCATTGAATAATACTTCTTTAATCACTCACTCTCTATGCCCCTTGACTTCATTCATGTTTGTGTTGCGCTTATACTATTGAATACATGATTCATTCTATAACAAAAAGAGAACTAGCATCATGGTCTGTCAAACACATTGACACCAGTTTGTTCTTTATCCTGTAATGTGTAATTAACTTGGAAATCATTAATTAAAAAAGTAATTACTACTAGTGATAGATGACCACACATTAATAAAGACAAATTTCTGTTTTACTCTAATAAATGGAACACAGAGATATTGAAAATAATCTTGTCAAGTTTGCTGCATTCCTAATGACTTTTTGTTGGTTTTTACTTGGCCTTGAAACTGTTGCAGTGTTTTTAAAATTGAATATTATGACATATGGGAGTGCAGTTGAAATCCCTCAGCTTTTTCTCCAGCAATAAATTACTAACATTATAGAGCTGGCAGAGAAGAACTAACAAAAAGTCTATCCCCAACCCCCACTGCCAGAAACAACTCAAGGAAAAACATTTTTATCTATTTTGAAAATTGGTCCCATGTATGCAAAAATATTTTGGAAGTTTGCCTTACAATTCATTTTTTTTGGTTTGTATGAAAGTGGTGGGACCCAGCATAGAAAGAAACCACATACTGAGGGATCCTAAGGACATAGATCTAGGGTCAGAACCTCAGAGTCAAACTGGTTGAAACTTCCCCCATTCAAAATTTTCCATTTGGGAAAACTGAGGTCAAGCGAGATTAAATTTATTACTGAGGCTATCCAAGTAGTAAGCATGAGAAATTGAACCCAGGACCTCAAGTACCAAAGGTAGGGAACTTTAACAAAATATTAATAATTTTCAAGAGCTGGTTGCTTTGCCTTTGGTAAAGTCATCTCTTGTTTCTAGCTATAAATTCTCCATAACATTGTCAGTGAAGGATAAAAGCAATGGGGAAGGTAAGCACTAAGCACTATGACAATAAAAAAAAAAAGATATTCAGAATAAGCAAAGTCAAGACAAGAGAATGAAAAGGAAAGTTGTGTGTGTATCCACACAAAGTATGTGTTTATATACATACATATAAATATATATGTGATATCCATACTTATATCTGTTCCTCTATTTCTATCTTTGTCTCTTTCTATCTCTCTCTCTATACACACATACATACATATATAAGTTATACATATATTTCATTTGGAATTAGTTTGTTCAAATTTGCATCCCATTTTGGATGACTATTATCAAATACTTGTCTGGAATTAGGTATCTGGGCAAAAGACAAAAAATATTCATCGTTTGGTCTATTTTCTTAGCTTTTAATTAGGGACACTTTACACACACACACACAGTGAGTGTGTATGTATGTGTGTGTGTGTGTGTGTATGCAACCTTAGGGTGACAATATATATTATACATCTCCATCACCACCTCTACTTTCATTTCTCTATCTGATACCAGATAACATTAGAGTTTGAGGTAACTAGGTATTACAGGGGATAGAAGGCTGGGCCCAGAGTAAAAAAACCTCATCTTCATGAGTTCAAATTTATCCTTAAACAATTACTAGCTGTGTGACCCTGGGCAAGCTATTTATCTTATTTGCCTAATTTTCATCATCTGTAAAATGAACTGCAGAAGGAAATAATAAATCACTCTAGTATCTTTGCTGAGAAAACCCCAAACATGATTTAAAAATGACTCAACAATAGTAACAACAACAAACCTTAGGTTGATGAAGAAGACACTAGCAATACATATATATATATATATATATATATATATAATGTATGTAGATATGTATGTGTATGTGTATATGTTGTCTGCTTCATTAGAATATAAGTTCCTTGAATGCAGAAGCCATTTAAATTTTTTTGTATGCCTAGTTCAACACTTATAATATAACAGATGCTTAATAAATATTCTTAAGACTTTGGGAAATATCATTAGAAGATGTATTCTTCTTAAAGTAAGTCATTTGGGGATACTGTGGCTTTGATAAGATAGGTCATGGGGAAGGGAAATTACATGGGATTGGTTAGGTCTCCTGATCAGCATTTTCTGAATGGCTTTCATTATATTGATGTATTTTCTTGTTCTCTTTTAACTTATAATTATTCTTGGTTCATTTCTGATATAATGATAAACTATGAGGCATTTGACTCTAATGTTTGGTTCCAGATCTGTATGATGGCCATGTAGCCACAGCTATAACAAGAAAGTATGTTTTTTAAGTAGGCAATTAAAGAACTGGAAATAAAATGGCAATGATATGTCAAATAAAAGTCATCCTTTTTAACTAATCATGGTCATAGGAGCTGATTTACAATTTTAACTGTTGACTACTTCTGCCATGAATCGGTCGGTTGTGAATCTTTCAGCCTTGCAACCTGGCAAAAATCCCAGGCCTGGAGTAAATCAAGTAGGAGTGCATAGCAATTTTCATTATCAAAAATACAGTTCACATCACTAAAATTATACCTACACAGGTTATAATAATGACGTCAGTTGATACAGACATCCATGGCTATCATTGCCGTGGGCTTTATAAATGCAAGAAAGAAGATTGGATTTAAATTTCATAGACTATTATAAAAATAAATTCTCAAGACTTTTTTGCTGAGTCCTATTTAATAGACAACTTTTATTAAAACTGGAGGCATCATCTGCCTCCTCTACCTCCTTCCATTTCATTTGGAATGAATTTGTTGAAATTTTAAGGCATGAAAGAGAGTCATCTTAAGCATCTTTCAGTTTGTGTCGCATTTTAGATGACTACCACCAAATATTTGTCTGGAATTAGGTATTTTGGTAAGAGGCAAAAAAGATCCACCATCTGGGTTCTTTTCTTAACTGTTGATTAGGGACACATTTTGCAGTCAAGACAGAATTCTGTTCTAGGTGGAATCAGGATGCTAGAAGAGATTCCTTAAGTAGCATGATGCACTGCAGTGAGTTATATATGTCAGATACTTAAAAGAATATTGCTTTCAGATCTGATAGCTTCTGGCACTTTTAGTGGTTTGTAATCCAATTTACTTCAGTTTCCTATATTTTGGGAGCACAAAAACCATCTGATTTCAATTATTTGGATATTGTGAAACTCCACATTATAAGTTGGAGCAAATATACACTATTTAGTTGAAGAATAGCCTAGCTAATGCTAGGTGGCAAGGTGCTTTCAACTGAAATAAAAAAGTAGGTTTTGATCAACACTTAAACCAAGTACCAGGAAGTCAAGTCTAATGGAGTGACTGGAAGACTGTAGAATTAGACAATGTCACTATTTGAAAAATAATAAAACTCTCATGGCACTGAGTTGGATTTAATTCACAGAATCAATAGGGAAAGGCATATTTTCCAGAAATATTTTTTTGATTAAGAAGTACTCATTTCATTTATTGATGCAGTTATCTAATCACTTATTTGTTTCTCTATAATTCTGTCTATCTGTCTGTGTGTATCTATCTATCAATCTATCTATTTATTTTTGAGTATATTTTTGGATAAATTATTAGACTGGAAAGATACATATATTTAAGGAAAGTAAAAAAAACATGTTCTACATCTAAATGTTTAAAGGAGATGAATGATCTTTATCTTTATCTGGGGTAGGAAGGATTTTTCACTCATTACCTAAGTTGAACTGTCTAGGATATATGTATAACACAAGAGATTTAGAGGGGACTTTGAGAAATCATTTTATCTAGCCTCTTGCCTTCAGAAAGGTAGATAAACATTATATTCCATAATCTGACATTTTAAGTCTCTCCATAATGTGACAAATTGATATGACAATTTAACTTACTAAACTTAACCTAATATAAGGTTATATACATAAGACTAAAAAGATGCACATCTTTTTCTAGGATGCGAATTCCATACTCTGATCTGACTGGTTTATGTATTGTTTTTAAAATACTTACAAATATTTCATTAATTAATTTATTAACTACTTACTGTGTATAGAGAACTTTGCTAGACACTGGAAGGAATGAAAAGATAAAGTGTTTGCCCTTATAAAGCTTATAATTAGATAGAGAGATAAAATGCAGATAGAGATAAATTACTCTATTAAATAAGAGTTCATGATAAGTGCATTGGAAGGAGTAAAGTAAGGAAAGCTATGTGAGGTTTAAGATCATTATTGGCTTGTGCGATTAAGAAAGTTTCAGGGAGGAAATTCAGAAGTTTACTCAAAAATAATGAGTAGAGATACAACTGGTAAGGAGGAGTGAGAAGCCATTCCAGTATAGGGGGAAATTTAAGGAAATAAATGAGGTTCCTTGAAAAATTTAGGGAACACAGAGTAGACCACATTAGATGAAGAGTTGTATACAGAGGGGAAATTTTTCAAATAAAACTACAAAATTAATATAATACCAGACTGGGAAGGGTCTTGAATACACAGGCAAAAAGGCTGGAATTGTACTTAATAAGCAATAGGGAACTATTGAAAATGTCTTTAAAAGAGTAAAAATGTCTCCTAGGATAATCTGAAAAGATAGAATGAATCATTTTTACTAAAGTTAGTGGAAAAAAGTCATGAATTAGATATCTATCAATTACAGAGAAAAAGATGAGGAGAGAATAGCATAAGTGGATTTAATGGTGCTCCAAATAGGAAAATTAATCAAATAGTGGTCCTAAAGCAAAAATCTAGAATGATTAATGTGAAGCAACATGAAGCCCACTCTTCCTTCTTGTCTCTTCTTGTCTTATGAGTCTAAAGGAATGAGAAAAAAGAATGACCTCCAATGTTTGTATAGGATTTGGTATTCTCAGTAGAGTACTAGATTTTGGCTAATGACAATATGAAAGGGATGTTGCTTGTAAAGTTTGAGAATGTATGATTTTGCTGATGATGGAGCCAGGATTTCAAGGAAGAGAGTGGAATGAATAAAATAGACCAGTCGGTTAAAAGAGAAACTGGAAAATTTGAACTGATGAGAATGGAGATGAGGGTTTAGAAGAACATTGTATGTATGTGTTACTTTCATATAAGGTTGAGAAGCAGGATAAACTAGTCTGAAAATCCAGCCCACTAAGAGATTGTTGGTATATCATGTTTTTTGTTTGTTTGTTTTTGAAGGGGCTAAGGAGAAGAGCTGGATCTGTGTTTCTGTGATTCTGTGATTTCATTTTTATTTGAAGCTGCTGGTAAAGAAACTCTACCAATGCAGATGAACACCTTCATCACAACTAGGAGTCTCAGAGCTACCTGAGAGATGAGGTGATTTTCCCAGTGTCACAACAGATAGCATGTTTATGAAGCCATACTTGATTTTTTAGAAATTAAGACCAGTTTTACATCCAGTACTCCATTCTTCTCTTGGCATACTTCATGGGTTTACTAGAGAACTGGCAGTTATTCTGCCCCAAAATCTAGAACTGAATTTTTAACTAGGTTCCTTTCCCTTTTACCTCCTTATTTTATTAGGCTTCAATTACTTCACTTAAAGAATAGTAACATTGAACTAGATAAACTCAAAGGTCCCTTTCAACTCTAACATTCGATGATTCTATCTTTGTTCATGCTCTGTGCCCCATACTTACTGTGCCCACATTTTGTACTTAGTCGCATGTATTTTCATATATATATACATATATATAAATATACACATATACATAAATATATATATGTATATATACATGTATATATAATAGGCACACACATACATATATGTTTACATTTAAAACCATGGTACATTGCTTTAAAACCATGGTACATGCATAGAAACAAAGGTTCAGTGATTCACTGAAGGCTACATATGTTGTAAATTTTATGCTTTGGAATTCACAAATTTTTTTGTCTCTTTCAGTACCAATTTATCATAATTCTAGGCACATCGGCATTTACTATACATACTTTTGGATAAAATATTGGATCCTTAATCCATCCAGATGTATATTTCTCTGTTCTTTTATCCATGGTCTTCCAGGCTAAAAAATCCATAACCCATTATTGAAAAAAATTACATTCAAATAAAAGTTATAATTTACAAAATTTCCAAATATCTTCACAAACAACATAGACTTGGAATATTTTTCTTTTCCAAACATTGTTTTTTAAATACAAATTTCAGTTTTTCCTTTTCTCTTTTTTCTCCTACTTTTTCATTCCTTCCAATTTCCTTTTTGTGTGTTGCCCTTAAAATTAGTTTTTTCTTTAGTTTCTTGCATCTCTTAACATCTTACAAGGTTGTCAACTTAGGTATATAACTTGTTCCATTTCATGATTTTCTTGTTGGGAAAAATTTCCACAAACCTTATGCATGTATCTTCTTGGTTTTGTCATCCCTATGATTTTAGCCATTGTGTGGTTTGGAATACCTCTACCCCAAATACCATAAAACTTAATCCTTGAATAATTTTGTAAATATATATAATGAATGCTGATATATATGTATATATATATATATATATGCACACACATATATATGTGTGTATATACACACATACACACACATACTTACACACATTATTTAAATGCAGGGATGATGTCTTTTCCCACATTATTTTTTTAAACCCTTACTTCTTTTTTAGAGTCAATATTGTATATGGTTCCAAGGTAGGAGAGTGGTAAGGGCTAGGAAATGGAGTTAAGTGCCTTGCCCAGGGTCACACAGTGAGGGTAAATTTGAATCCAGGACCTCCCATCTCTAGATCTGGTTCTTAATCCACTGATCCACTTACGCTCCCCTCAACCTTACTTTTTCATACATTGGATTCATTTATCTATATTTGTGTAGTACCTCTAGCAGAACATAAACTCCCTGAGGACCTGGCCTATTTTTTTCTTTGTGTCTTCGGTATCTAGCATAATGCTTTAAACATAGAAGGAATTTAGTATATGTTTATTGAACTAAATTCTTTTTTCTTTATTATTCTCTGTGGTACTGGAAGTGCAGGGGCTTAATAAATATTCTCTAATACTTGCAAGATTGAAATATTCTTTTTTGTTCAGTCAAGCTGTTTCCTAGATCCTTCTGATTTATATTGGAATTATCCAAGAGATTATCATACAATTCACTCTACACGAATCCTTGAGGATGCTTCTAATAGCAAAGAAAAAATCTGATCCTTTCTGTAGTAGCCACCTAAGATTCTGCATTCTAAGGTCAAGTTCTTGGTTATTTCTTAGTGCTCGTAGGTTCATAGATTTTGAACTGGAAGATGCCATTTAGTTCTACTTATTAATTTTACAAATGAAGAAACTGAGGCTCAATGAAGCTAACTGTCTAGAACAGTGGTTCCCAAAATTTTTGGCCTACCGCCCCCTTTCCAAAAAAAAAATATTACTTAGCGCCCCATGGAAATTAATTTTTAAAAAATGTTAATAGCAATTAATAGGAAAGATATATGTATTAATGTTTCTACCTTTTTCGTAAAATATAGTAAAGAAAGGCATAAATTAGAAAAATTGAACTTTGAAATTATGAAACTATTGAACTCAGAATAGAATGTAATACAAAAAAAAGTTAAAACATTTGAAATTCCAAATGCACCTGTGGCCATAACCATCCCACCCTGGATCTCTGCAGCACCCACCAGGGGGCAGTGGTGCCCACTTTGGGAATCACTGGTCTACAGTGACAGAATTAATGGTGAGAGGTAGGATATGAGTCTAAGTCTTCCCTAACTTTTACATTCTGCACTTTCTTGTGGGGGTCGTAAAGGGA
This sequence comes from Gracilinanus agilis, assembly GCF_016433145.1. Lineage (NCBI taxonomy): Eukaryota > Metazoa > Chordata > Mammalia > Didelphimorphia > Didelphidae > Gracilinanus > Gracilinanus agilis. The sequence goes on along the minus strand of NC_058134.1, from coordinate 135,741,221 downwards.
TGTCATTGAAGAACCTCTGTTATTATTGGTCCTGAATTGGGGAAAGTATTTTTTGCAGATCCTCTTCATATAGGCTAGGACCTGATGACTAGAGGGCATGAATAAGTCTCAGCTCCTTTCCACTGTCTTCCACAGTGTAACAAACTATAGATTCCTGCCTTTGGCAGAGGATTAATGCAGAGTAATTTAAAAGTAGCAGAGCTTCGGGCTCTGTGAAAGGAGAGACTTTTTGAAACGTAGCAAGTTTGCCAGCTAATGTGAGTATGTGGGCTGTATTCAGCTTCCCTATCAGATATTATTGCCCAGGAGATGGAAACAGCCAGGGGAATAATTGCGAGTGAGTCAATGCGCTGCATGCAACTGGCCTAATGATTAGTATTGACGAGACTCCAATCGTTTTGTTGTGTGTATTGAATAAAAGAGAATGAAAGAGCTCAGACTACATTTCCAGAAAGTGCAGGTGGCTGGGTTAGCAATGCAACCGTCCGACTCTCTTCTTTCCTGAGGAATTAATGGCTTCAGAACGCCTAGCATTGTAAAAATAACAGATGAATCCACAGGCACAGACAATTGCAGTGACTCATGTACCGCGGTGTCTAAAACCATTTCTGCTTTATGGGGAAGGAATACCTCAAGCAATTGTCTAGCTGTCCACAGGACAGTATCTGCACTTGACATGTTACCTCAATTCATTTTCCTATGGAAGACAGCAATAGAATCTGTTATCCTAAATGTAATAGGGCATATAAATTACTAATTTTTTTTGAAAAAAATCAATTCTAATAGTATAAGGTTTTATTCTACCTGAGTGACCCTGAGCAATAATAACAGTAACTGGCATTCCATAGCACTCTGAATTTTTCTAAGAGCTTCACATAAATTCTGTTAGCTGATACTCAAATAACCAAATGATGTACGTGCCACAGGCATTATTATTTGCATTTTATTGATTAGGAAACTAAAGAAGTTAAATGCATTTTTAATCATCACATAATTAGCAAGTTCAAAAAGTGAGATTTAAACTTAAATCTTTATTTCAAGTCCAGATTTCTATTCACCACAATACATTGCCTCTCTAATCATCTGCTCCTTCTGGGCCTTGGTTTCCTAGTATGTAAAACAAAGGGATTAAGCTATATCAGGAATTCTTAACCCAGGGCTTCTGGATAGATTTTGAGGAGATTATGAAATTTTAAAAAAATGATAATTATATTTCAATATCATTGACTTTCTTTTTAATCAAAATATTTTATTTTATGCTTTTAAATTCTGATATTGGGCATATGGGCTTTACCAGATATCTAAAGGAGTCCATGACACAAAAATGACTTAAGAAAACTTGGACTGGATAAAATTATAAATCTGAGGGGACTTCTGGGTTAAGATGGTGGCAGAGTAGAGGCAAGGTGACTTTCTCTCTTTTCAAACAGATATAGCTACCTCCAAAGGACAAGAAAACAAAATCCAGATGAAAGAAGGGACCCCACAATAGGGCTCAGTATCGAAGGTACCTGGGATTTGGGCACTTCCACACTATTGGGTGGGGGGAATAGCTCCCATCAAAATGTGAGCAGATCAACCCTCCCCCATCCCACTCACAGTACCAGAGGCAGAGGTGGTGCTCCAGAGTTAGAACCAGCGGGGGCACAAAATCTAGCTCCTTAGCAGCTAGCTGGCACCACTGGGAGCTTGCCCCTGAGAGCAGAGGGACCTGAAACCCCAGGTGGCTGGAAAACTCAGACTATGGGCACAGGAGAGGGGCTGACAGAGGCAGCAGCAATGCCTAGCACACTCAGACTCAGGGGAAAACCACATGAGAAAGGTTCTAAATCTCTAATAATCAGAGAAATGCACATCAAAACAACTCCAATGTATTACCTTGCACCTAGCAGAATGGCTAAAATGATAGCAGGGAGAGTAATGAATGTTGGAGGGGATGTGGCAAAATTGGGACATTAATGCATTGCTGGTGGAGTTGTGAACTGATCCAGCCATTCTGGCTGGCAATTTGGAATCAGGCTCAAAGAGCTCTAAAAGAATGCCTGCCCTTTGATCCAGCCATAGCATTGCTGGGTTTGTACCCTAAAGAGATCATAGATAAACAGACTTGTACAAATATATTTATAGCCACGCTTTTTGTGGTGGCAAAACACTGGAAAACGAAGGGATGCCCTTCAATTGGGGAATGGCTGAACAAATTGTGGTATATGCTGGTGATGGAATACTATTGTGCTCAAAGGAATAATAAACTGGAGGATTTCCATGTGAACTGGAAAGACCTCCAGGAACTGATGCAGAGCAAAAGGAGCAGAGCCAGAAGAACATTGTACACAGAGACAGATACACTGTGGTAAAATCGAATGTAATGGACGTCTATACTAGCAGCAATGCAATGACCCAGGACAATTCTGAGGGATTTATTGAAAAGATGCTACCCACATTCAGAGGAAGAACTGCAGGAGAGGAAACACAGAAGAAAAACAACTGCTTGAGCACATGGGTTGATGTGGAAATGATTGGGGATGTAGACTCTAAACGAGCACACCAGTGCAACTATCAATAATATGTAAATAAGTCCTGATTGATCACACATGTTAAAACCCGTGGAAATGTGTATTGTATATGGGGGGGGCATAAGGGGGGGAAGTAAAAACAAGAATCATGTAACCATGGAAAAATTTTCTAAAATAATAAAATATTAATTAATTAAAATTATAAATCTGAAGTATAAATCTCTCATTGTGATGTCATGATACTTTGGTAAATAAACATTTGCTAACATTTATTAAAGAGATTATATTACAATTTTTGAACTTTTTGTAGTTCAAATGCAATGGAAAGAAAATTTGAATAAATTTCTTTGAAAAACACATGTACACCATTCTCTTTTCCCCAAACTTTAGAGACTTATGTACAAAGAAAACTTATAAGTAATAGTCATTGCAGGCTGGTAACTGAATGGTTTCTTTAAAATAAATTTTTTTTATTTAATTGAGGTTTGAAGATACTGCTTCATCCAATTTTGTCTCTACATTCTGGTTAATTCAAATATTATTCTCTTTTAGAGCATGCAATCTCTTAAAGAAGCAAAGGGGTAGATGTGACCCTGATTTTATCCCCTAAGGTGAAGCAAATCATTGCAAATGTAGTTTATTTACTAGATAAGTTTATTATTTGAGTTAGAGGTTTCATCCCAGTCCTTGGAGTTGGTGAGTGTTCATTTCTCACCTTTGAATGGCCTGTGTTTCAAGCATTGTGACTGAATCACTCATTTATTAGAATTGAGGAGTGTATATATATATATATACACTCAAATATAAAAATTTACAACAAACATGGTACATGGAAAGTCTACTTTTTCATTTTTCCCTCTCCAATTTCATTTTTTGAATGCTAGAAATGTCATGAGGTTCTTGTCTCCTGAGTCCAAATACAGTTGTAATAGAATTATGATGCTGTCCCCAACTTCTGTGACAACCAACAACTTACACAGGAGAGGATTCTGTTGGTTGTTTCAGTGAACATATTGGGTTGGCCTACTTCGTGATGCTTTGTACTCTACTGTTAAAAGTGACATGGGGAGCGGGGCAGCTGGGTAGCTCAGTGGATTGAGAGCCAGGCCTAGAGACTGGAGGTCCTAGGTTCAAATCCGGCCTCAGCCACTTCCCAGCTGTGTGACCCTGGGCAAGTCACTTGACCCCCATTGCCCACCCTTACCAATCTCCCACCTATGAGACAATACACCGAAGTACAAGGGTTAAAAAAAAAGATTTAAAAAAAAAGTGACATGGGGAAATGTTAGTCAAACTCGAAGTAGGAATTCCAATAACTAAGGTAAAATCAGTTTTTATTTTTTTTTGTTCTGCCTTGATTGTATGTAGTGACACTAGGAGAAGAAGGAGTCAGTCTTGGGAAAATACAGCAAAAATTGCATGGCCAACAACTTCCAGCCACCCAGTTACCAAGAGAAGCAGAGTAGGAGAAGAAGAAGCAGAGAAGAAAAGCTATTGGAGTAGGTAGGTCTAAAGAGAATATGATACAATCTTTTTTTTCCCTTTAAACCCCTACCTTCCATCTAGAAATCAATACTATGTATTGGTTCCAAGAAAGAAGAGTGGTAAGGGCTAGTCAATGGGGGTTAAGTGACTTGCCCAGGGTCACACAGCTGGGAAGTGTCTGAGGCCAGATTTGAACCCAGGACCTCCCATCTCTAGTTCTGGCTCTCATTCTGCAGAGCCACCCAGCTGCTCCCAGTATGATATAATCTTGAGACAAATACTTGAACCGTGCAACTTAATTCCACCTGAGGACCAAAAGGTATAGGGACTGAGAACTATAAAATTACAAGTCCTATAAAAAAACCCTCAAAAATAATAAGTTTCCAGGACTTATCTGAGGTAGTTAGAGTGGTTTGACCAATGTCACATAGCTCATAGATGTGAGAGGTAGAATTTTAATCCAAAGTATTTTCATCATGAAACCTATTAAGCCATTTGCCATACCACTCTGCATCTATGAATAAAAGATATAAAGACAACAAAGATGACAGAATACAACATCTTCACTTTAAGGATGAAAAGGTGCTCTTTGTCAGGTAAAATCTTGGTTTTATATTATCTTTGTTGCTCAATTTGGAGATGAGTTTTGTTTTTCCTGTGTGCTATTTGTTCAGATGTAAATAATTTATGATGTTTTAAATAAACCTTCCTTTCTGCTATTTTTGTTAACAAGACTTCTGTGATAGCCTATACTTGGGATAGGAAACTTTAAAAACATTAAAAAATTCCCTTTGAATGTTATAATTCTGTTATATTTTGCTTCTGTCATTTAAAGATGTTACTTCTGATGAATGTCATTCTCTGTAACTGAAAAGAAATGTATAAATAGCAGGTTTTCTTCCCCAGGTGGACATCTATTCTGTCTTCAGGAAGAATACAGTTTTTGTCTGATCTATTTTTTTGCTACTTTAACTTTATGATTTGTAGTATGGTAGACTGAACTGCTCAAGTTCTTATTGTTCTGTGCCTACAACATAGTTTCGCACCTACTGTAAGCACTTAACTGTTACCACTATAGACTTTCAGCTTCTACTTCCTTCTCTCTTTGTATTTAAAGTGCCTAAAGTGCTTGGTGCCACATAGGTTCTTAGTTAATGCTCTCAGTTGAGGATGAGGGTTATAAACAAATATTAGAACTTTACATTAAGGAAAGTCTCTTTAAGAAATCACCAGAAAACCATATATCCGGGCAGTTGGGTAGCTCAGTGGATTGAGAGCCAGGCCTAGAAACAGGAGGTCCTAGGTTCAAATCCGGCCTCAGACACTTCCCAGCTGTGTGACCCTGGGCAAGTCACTTGACCCCCATTGCCTACCCTTACCAATCTTCCACCTATAAGTCAATACACAGAAGTTAAGGGTTTAAAATTAAAAAAACAAACAAACAAATCATATATCCTACATGCTTTTGGTTATGTTTTGTTTTCCCCTCCTATTATTTACTTGTATAATAGCAAGTATAAAAATTAAAATGTAGGTGGGGTGTTTTCACTTTTGGTGATTAAATCTAAAATGGGCAGGGTAGAGTTAAACCGTCTTTACACAGGGGAGCTGTTACTTGAACAAAGAGACTGGATCTTTGCTCCAGGAAGACATACTGAGATATTTCTGGAGCCAATGAAGTCCTTCAGAAATATGGAAACCATATTCATTTGAACCCAGTTATCCAGAATATTTATTTTAAAAAGGAATATAAATGACAAAGTGAGTTCCTTCTCTTCTTTGACCTACCCTGCTAGCCATCCCTACTTCCTCTTGTAGGATCCCATCAGTGGCTTCAAGCTGGGGTCTAAGGACCTAGTGGTAGTGTCCTAGATCCAAGTTTAGATCCTATCCTCATCCCTAACCTCCCATATCCATAAGGATGCTTTTACTAGAGGTGCTTTTAATATACCTCCTTGTCTCAGGGACCATTTGTTATATTCGTCCTGGTAACAAATATCCCTAGTTATAATTCAGTGGCTGGAGCAGATAATCATGGGTTTTATTTTTCCAAACTCAATAAATGTAGTTCTCAGTTCCTAGCAAGCTATTTCCTTTGGGCAGCAATATGATTACCATATTCCATATCACCAATAATAGGAAATGATGTATACGTCTGCCTTATAACCTAAGAAATCTTTAAGATCCAAGGAATAAAATTCCACTGTTGTAATATAGGTATAATAAAGGTGGTAAAGGAATATTTGTGAGTGAAGTTCTTTCTCCAAGCTATATGAGCCATATCACACAAGTGACTATGGATCCTGAAGCATTAGGGTAAGAAGCACGGGAAAGAAACATTAATTTGGAATCAGATAACTTGCCCTAGATTCCCAGCTCTACCACTAGGTATCTAGGTAACACTGAATCTTTCTCTTTTGAAATAATGGGATAGGATTAGACAACCTCTAATCTCTTTCCAACTCTAAATTTGAACTTGATCCAATTGATACGCTTTGACAAAAATCAGAAGGCACATCTAACTTCCTTTATCAATATAACAGCCTATTGAAACTGAGTCATGTTCCTGTTATATCTGAGACAATAGTTACAGAAGAATCAATAGTAAAAGAAAGACTAGAACATGATACATTAATAGTGTTTAAAGCTGATTAAATAAAAGCATAAATGAACTTGCTGTATGTTCTGAGAGAGAGGAAGTTTTGCATAGGTGCCATATACTGCTGAAAAGTATATTCATTTCTATTTAATTTTTCTCCAGAGATCTATTAGTTATAACTTTTCTAAAATTGCATTCACTTCCTTCACTTTTACTTTCTTTTTGAATTTGATTTCTCTAGATCTGAGAGGGAAAATTTGAGATCCCCCTCTAGTATAGTTTTACTGTAGATTTCCTCCTGAAGTTAATTTAATTTCTCCTTTAAAAATTTGGAAGCTATACATTTTGGTGTGTATATGTTTATTATTGACATTACTTCATTGTCTACCTTTTATCAAGATGTAATTTCCTTCCTTATCTCTTTTAATTAGATCATTTTTTGCTTACCTTTTTTTTTTTTACTTCAGACAAAGCACAATAAATTCTGCTCCAGTTCCTTATTTTCTGTGTGTTTCCCTGCCTCACATGTTTCTTGTAAACCACATATAATAGGATTCTGTTTTTTTTTTATCCATTCTACTATCTGCTTCCATTTTATGGGTGAGTTCATCCCATTCACAAAGTTTTTATTACTAATTGTGTGTTCCCCTTCATCTTATTTTCCCCTTTTGATGCTGCTGTTTCTCTCCTTTCACTCTGTCCCTCCTCACTAATGTTTTGCTTTTATTCACTAGCTCCCTCCAATTTCCTCTCCCATCTATTATTCTCCAGCCCTTATCTTATTTCTCTCCTACTTCCTTATAGGAATTCAACATTTGAATGAATATGGTTGTTATTCCTTGAGAGAGGAAATCTTAAAAGAGAACTCAGCAGCACACATGTCTCAAGATATCTGTGTATGGGTCGTAGTAGATGGCTGTTTGATCTAAAATGCTATGATTTTGTTACTGTGTCTATTGAAGTTTTTTAATACATTGTGATGGACTTTCATAGTATCTAATTTATGGTTTATTCTGGTTCTCTGTCTCATCTCATTTACACTCCCAAGTGCTCCACTTTAACCCAGGTCATACTCAGCATCTCTTTCTTACCTGTCTTTTAGCTTTGATGATGCTCAGGAGCAGGTCTATTGCTCTGGCTTTGTATCTCCTCATTGTTTGTTAAAGTTCTTGGTGTGTGGTTTGGGGGCATCTTCCAACTTACTTCCTCCCATTCCCATATTCAGATATCCTGATACATTAAGCAGAATGAAGGTAAGCTCCAGTCATATTTCAGAGTTTTGGCCATAAAAGGAAAACTTTTGCAGCTGACTATAAATTATTGACTACTTCATATCAAGTGGCAGGATATTAAAAATATTACAAAAAAGTATGATGGGAGCTAGCTAATCAGTATAAACTACTTTGCAAATGAAAAGCACTGCTTAAATGCTTAGTCATGTAAGTGCAACATTCTGATATTTATATGAAATCTTTGGTTTATGTCCATTTGAGATGGGCACAATAAATCCAGTAGCTGAAAACTTAAGACTTGTCTCTTCTTTTTTTGTTCTCTTCACTGATGCATTGACATTGGTTAATAGAGAAAGAGACAGCCTCTGGGGAAAAACACTCATTTGTACTGATTAACTCACCATCTCATTGAGCTTGAGAACATATATGCTCTTTGTCTGCTCATCTATTTCATACTCAATTTCATTCAAAGTGCCAGACTGGGGCAAATGCTTGGAAAAAAATCTTGAGTAAAGGAGAGGTGGACTGAAATATTTGAATCAACTGGAATATGAGAGAAATTTGGAAAGAAGCATAGATAGAAATACATTGTTTGGGGAAAGACTATTTGGAATAATACAGAAATTCAATTCAAGATTCCTTTAGCACTTGTGACTTACTCATCACTTACTCTGAGTGGCTACTAATTCAAATATGCTTTGGGCTAAAGCTGAACTTTACACTATATATGTGAAAAATATTTGTGGAGGAAATGAATATAAGAAGACTGAACTCTAGATTTGGAGTTAGGAAGACCTGGATTTTCATCCATTTTCAGACATGTATTGTAATCCTGGGCAATGTCCTTAACTTGCATAGGCTTGGTTTCCTCATCTGGAAAATTTGGATGTGATGCCTAAGGTCCCTCCCAACACTCATTTGATCATCTTAATAATAATGTAATGATAATATAAGGGCAAGAAGAGTTAACATACTTGTTAGATGCACTTGAATGCAGAAATTTTATTTCTGTCACTAGCACACCTCCAAGGTACCTTCCCTCTCTTATAGTCTCATGACTTTGGTGTCTGGATTATAGTATTCTTTCCTCCAATAAAATTCTTGGCCTCTTCATTATTCAATTTAAGGATCTTTTTAAGACTCTGAACTTAATATTTCTTTACCCTGTAAACTATGACATCCAAACTCAACTCTACTTTGGCCATCTAACAAGTTTGGTCATACCACATTACTCATTATCATTCAATCTCTCCCAGGTTCTTTTTCTTTATTTACTTTTTCTTAACTTTCATTAGGACTTTGGTTCTTTAATTCCACCCTATTTTCCAAGGCTTTCAACTGAGTTCCCAGCTTACTTTACAACATTTCTAATCTTGATTCAATGGCTGGTTATTTCAATAAAGTTCTTCTACTCTTGAAACTATTGTCTCTTTGATTTGTCATTTCTCTTATCCCTGAGCTTTTGGGAGAAGATAACTATAATGTCAGTGAGAAAATCAGGTTATCTAACCTAAACCAAGTTATCACTGCTCACAGCAATCTTTTTTCTATTCATTACCTCCTGATGTCTGACTCTTCATGAACCCATCATGAGATTTTTCTGAGCAACTAAACTGTAGTTTTTTCTCATTTCCTTCTCCAGTGGATTAAAAAGGTAGTAAGTGTCTCAGGCTGGATTTGAACTAAGTTCTTCCTGACTCCAGCCCCAGTGCTTTATTTATGGAACCACCTAGCTTCCTAGCAGTCTTTTTTACTCAACTGTCATTGAGTATTTTTCAGTCTACTCAACAGTTGCTCTAAGCTTTTTCTCCCCTAGAGGTCTGAACTTAATCCCTCCTCCCTCCAATTTATAAAGATGCCCTTGCCTCTTACTTTACTAAAGAGATTGAAGTCATCAATTTAATCTCCCTCTCTGGACTTTTGATTTCATTTTCTCTTAACTCTTCCATGATCTTGCTCCTTCAGTTGTCCCCTCTCTGTCATATATCTTAAATCTCCTCCCCCACACTGATAACCTTCCATGTTCTTTCTGTGTATTTTGAATATACTTAGTTATTTACATATGATTTCTTTCATCATAATGTGAACTCCATAATTACAAGAACTGTTTTTGTCTTTATATGTATAGTTTTTGTGATAAAATATTACTCATATGTATTATTTACCAATATATTTATTAAACAGTATCTAGAAGTTTGGTTCCTATTACAGAGCAATATCTTAGGACTGCAATAAATAATTAGATAATCTCTGGTACATAGGATTGCATGAAAGTGTCAAAAATATTTTGTAAATGGGAAATTCCACTCAAATGACTATCTTACTTCTGTATATGTCATTCCATACCATAATCACATCACTTTTCTTCCTGTAGGTAGGTAAAAAACCTTTTTCCTGGCTCTTCTGGAAGCATGAATGGACTTTGCATTCATCACAGTTCTTTTGGCTTTTGCTCTGTTTGCTTTAAAGCATTTTTATTATCGTGTAAATTACTTTCTTACAAGTCTTCAAAACTTTCGTTTTTATAAAAAATTGATGTTATATTTCAGATTGTTCTGAGTTTCCTCTTTTCATTCTGTATCAGTTTATACAAGTCTTTCCATGACTTATCATAATCATCTTTATCTTCATTTCTTATAGAAAAATATTTTCAATCATATTCACGTGCCACAATACATTTCTCAACTGATAGGTATCCCCTTATTTTCCAAGGGTTTTTTTGGTCAACACAAAGTGAGTTCATTTTAGTAGTTTTGCACATATTGGATGTTTTCCTTTTTTTTTGGCTCTATGAGGTAGTCTGAGAAGTAATATTGTTGAATCAAAGGACACACTTCTTTGTAACACTTTCCTTCTGTATAATTCCAAATTGCTTTTCAAAAGTTTTGGACTGATTCACAGCTCAACCAGTCTCAACCAAGAATGCCTCAATATGCCTGTTTTCCCTATTTTAATTTTGAATTTTTTGGTCATCCTTTCCAGTCTGATGTGTCTGTTTTTGTGTATGTATCCTTTGTACCTAACACAATTCCTTGCACATAGGGACTGCTTACTAAATGCTTTTTGACTATCTCTCTCAGTCTGGTTCTTCTCCTTAGCTTATATGAATGATCTCTTCCAATTTTCTTTTGAACTTTCTATCTCTTCAAGTTATCTATTGCTCTTCTGTTTCTCTTCCCTTTCAATGCCAAACTCTTAAACTTCCTTGCTGCTCATTCATACCTAAAGATCTTTTAAACTCTCACCCTTTTAAACTCTCACCTCTGTCCTCTTGATTTTGGCTAAATTCAATATTTATTGTTTTCTCACTCATATGACAGCTAATCATGCTAGGTAGTGCAGTGAATGGAGTACTGGACCTTGAGTCAGGAAGACCCAAGTTCAAATCTGGCCACAGACACCAGTTATATGACCATGGACAAGTTAGTTAACCTCTATTCATCTCAGTCTATTCAACTGTAAAATGGGGATAATAAATTTTACAGGATTTTTATAAAGATCAATACAGATAATATTTATAAAGCTCCTAGCACAGTGCCTGGTATATGGTAGGTATTAAATAAATGCTTGCCACTGATGACTACTTCTCCATATCTATTTCTTCCCTCTGTTTCTTTTTTCTTAAACTTTTACCATTCATTATAGTAAGTGTTGATTCCAAAGGAGACGATTGGTAAGGACTAGGCAATGGGCGTTAAGTGACTTGCCGAGAATTACACACTTAACAAGTTTCTGAAGTCAGATTTCAACCTAGGACTCCCATCACTAGGTCTGGCTCTATATTTACTGAGTCACCTAGCCCCTCATCATTACTTAATGTTTAGTTCTAGTCACTCTTTTTTTTCAATCTCTGTACTTTGTTTTGTTAGTATTCTCATCCACTCCTCTTCCTTCATCTATTTCCTTGATGTAGATGACACCCAAAATGACTCCCACTTTCTCTATTTTTTTCAGAGATTTAGTCACATTTTTCCAGCTACCTGCTAGTACCTGAAATTCAAAAGTATAAAAAATGACTGTGTCATCTTCACTCCTCTAAACTTGGCACTTTTTTCCTGGTTTCATCCCAATTTAATTCAAAGCATACATATTAAGCAACACTTTTTATGTTTAAGACATGTTAAATTCAAGGATGAGAAGTACAAAGACATGAACAAAATAATCTTGGCCATCAAGAAACTTTCATTTTTTTGGAGTTGAAACAGATGAAAGAAGGATGAAATCTATAGACAATATAAGTAAACAAAAGACTTTGAAGTAGAAAAGAATTCTTGTACCCAGGAGAATCAGAGTAGGAGTTGTAGAAGTAGCACTTGAGCTGAATCTTGAAGGAAGTTAAGGATTCTGAGAGCCAGAGTTCAGGAACAGAAGATGGGTTGTTACGGTCAGTCAATAAGCATCAATTGAACACTGTCCTGTGTGTCAGCAACTGTGCTAAGAGCTGGTATTATAAAGAAAGGCAAAAGATAGTCCCTGCTTACAGAGTTCACATTATTAATGGAGGAAACAACATGTAATTGCATGTATGCACATATCTATATATATGCATATATGCACAGATCATTTATCACCTCTCAATCATGTAAATAGGTAATAACCTAAGGGAAAGGTACTTGGGATTAATGTTTGCAAGTAAGTAGTAGTTCAGGTAATAAGTAGCAATCCAATATGACTAGAATGAAAATGTATGCAAGGAGAATAATATGAGGTAAGTTAGGAAGGTTAAGTAGTAGAAAACCTTTAATGACAGACTGAAAAGTTTGTCTATAATTTGAGAAACAAGGAAACCCTGAAGGATTTTGATCCTGGAGTAATATGCTTAAATCTATATCTGGTGGGATTATTTTTATATCTTTGTTGAGGATGTATAGGAAAGAGGAGAATCTGAAAGCAGGGAGATCAATAATTAGGAAACAAAATACATAGTCTAAGTGCAAAGTGATTAAAACATCCACACCCTTTAACCAAAGGATTTTACTTCCAGACATGTTCTGAAGAGATCATTGGCAAAAAAAATCAACATATTTTAAATATGTTATTTATATTTTAAATATTTTAACACTACTTTTTGTCTTGGCAAAAAATTGGAAGTAAAGAAACTCTCATTGATTGAGGAATGGCTAAACAAATTGTGGTGGGTGACTATAAATAAATATTATGAAATTATAAAGAACAATCATAGCCTCTTCTATATATCTCTTCCATAAAGAAGAGATATAAGATGACCCCTTTCCCTCCTTCTTGGCAAGTCCATGGGAATTTAACATTGAATAAACCCCAGGTTTTTTTAAGTGTATTATTTCATTTTACTGAGTGTTTTTCTCATTCTTTTGAAAACTTTAAACATTTTTTAATGATAGTTCCCTGGGAAGGTAAAGAAAAAGAAACAGGGAAGAATCTAGATAATGTAGAAACAAAAGATAAAAATAGAATCCTTTTAATTAGAAGTCTAACTTAAAACTTTTAAGACTTTGTTTTTCCCAAAGAATTACAACACTTGCATGAAACCCTGAAAAATGAATAGTCCTATTAAGAGTTAATAAGGGCCTATTCTAATATAGTGGCTATGTTACTAGAGTAAATGGTGGAAGCAATAACTTGGTGCCTGAATATGGGGTGTGTTAATGAAGAATGAAGAACTAAAAATGGCTCTGAAATTGTAAGCCTGAATAAAAGGAAGTTTGATGATGTTGTCCTCAAGAGAGAAGTGGTTTTAAGTGATAAAGAAAAGATTTTAGTTTTGTATGTGTTGAGTTGGAAAAGCTCAAATGGCATTTAGATGGTGGTTTAGAGAAAATAATTAGCAATGCAGGTCCAGCTAGAGTTCAGGAGAAAGATTCCGGTTGGGTTTACAGATGTGGAAGTTCTATATATATCTGGACTGAACCTATGGAAATAAATAAGATAACCAAGAGGGGAAATGGAAGAGGGCAGCTGGGTAGCTCAGTGGATTGAGAGTCAGGTCTAGAAACAGGAGGTTCTAGGTTCAAATCCAGCCTCAGACACTTCCCAGCTGTGCGACCTTGGGCAAGTCACTTGACCCCCATTGCCCACCCTTACCACTCTTCCACCAAGGAGCCAATACGCAGAAGTTAAGGGTTTAAAAAAAGAGAGGAAATGGAAGGGAAAGAAATGGTGATAACAATAGAAGTCTGGAGGATATACAAAAATGCGGTTGACAGATGGATGAAGAATCAATAAAGGAGACCAAAAATGAGTGATTACAAAGGTAGCAGAAAAAACAAAAGAGAACAGGATCAGAAGTCAAGTGGGGAGAAACTATGAAGAAAGAAGAGATCCTTAGCAGTATCAAAAGCTGTAGGAAGATGAATTAGGCTAAGAACTGAGAAAACCATTTTATTGGGCAGTGAAAAGAGTTAATCACTAAGAAAATAGTCTTATTAGAATGATGTCACTGAAAGCTACAATGCCATTTGTTGAAGACAATGAATGGCAAAGAAGTAAAGGCAGCAGATAGAATTTTTTCTTTCTAAGAGTTTCCAGGAAAAAAAATGTGTGTAAGTATGGAATAATACCTTGAGCAGCTCATAGAGTCAAGTGGAGGATTTTTTTCTCTTTTATATTCCTTCCTTCTTTTGTCCAGCCTTCTTAGTTTCTTTGTTTCTTTCTTAATTTATACACAAGTTTTCCTAAGTTATATTTCCAACCTTGTATTTTTCCCTCTCTTCCCTTCCCTCTCCCATTACTGGCAGGCAATTTGATCTAGGTTATACATATAGTATCATGAACAACATATTTCTATATTGTCCATTATTGTGAGTATTCTTATAAAACAAAAACCCCAAAACATAAACCCAAATAAACAATTGAAAATTTCCATGCTTTCATCTGTATTCTGACTCCAGCAGTTATTTATCTGGAGGTAGATAGCATTCTTTGTCATAAGTCCCTAAAATGGGCATGAGGTACCAGACATGCTTAGATACAAAAGGGAAGGAACCTCTATTTAGGGACAAAATTGAAGAGGTGTGTTTTCTATAAGTCAGTGAATTAGAGTTTGTGTGTGTGTGTGTGTGTGTGTGTGTGTGTGTGTGTGTGTGTGTTGTGCATGTGTGATTAGAGATGACGATAATGACTATTTTTCCTCAGAAACTAAAACAAATTGTAAACAGGATGTGACTATATAGAAGAGTTTTGAGATGAAGGAGAGAAGAGATAAAGGAGAGAAGAGATGGCTTAGATTAATCTCAGTAAAGTAGGAGAAGTCATCTGCTGAGAGAGAAGGCACTAAGGACTCAAGGAGAGAAAAAATGTTTAGAATGCAATTCTTGGGATCATGATAGAAAATCAATGAAGTAGCAGCTGTGAATCATTTGAGATTAGATAACAAAAATTATAGTGGACAGTTTAATATGATTGATTGCATGGTTTCCCCTAGCAGAAGTCTAGTGGTTTGATAGTAGGTTTTGAGATGGAAATTGGTGCCATTAGGCTAGAGACAATGATTTGTTAAGTATTTAAGGAAAAAACATGCAAGAAACTCAAATGGAAACTAGAGTTAAATTAGCCAATTAGAGTGTCAAAATTATGTATATAGGAAAATAAGGCTATCTAGAAAACAGTGGATGTCCTGGGAAAATAAAAAAAGATAGAGCTGGCAATCCTACTGGTGAGTTATAGGTTTAGGCAGAGAGAGAAGTAGAGGGATAGGTTTATGTTTAAAGAGGACAATTTGAGAAATTAAGATCAGGAAAGTGAATCTGTTTCAATTGATGATAAGGTTTAAGATCATCTTGTGCATGGTTGAGATAGGATAGAACTAAGTGCCTGGCTTTGAGGGTGTGAATGAATTGGGAGGGTTGAATTTTTAGGAAAGATCCATAAAATTACTGAAGTTCTTCATGGTGAAAGGAGTAAGAACAGAGGGGAAGACGTTGTGCTAATCATTGAATTAATTTAGGAAACAGATTGCAATAAAATTAGGGCTTATATATGATAGCACTTAAGATTTGAAGAGAATGAAGTAAACAGATGAAGTGAACCTCAATGGAGGATATGTGTCTATATTATGGAGGCAGAATGAAGTGGCAATCTAGGAGCATGTAGGAGTTTTCTGCCTCTTCCCTCTGCCCTAGTGTATGAGTTCTGGAGAGTATAGGAAGAGTGACCATCATTGGAGAGGATGAAGTATTTTCTATAGAAATCCAGGTTTCCAGGAATTTAAGGAGGAGAATACTTGAAGATGAGATATAAGATAAAAGGGAATCTGTTAAGGATCAGGTGGAAGGTGCAGTAAGCATAGTGGAGCATTGGGAAAGGGAAGGTCAGGTTCTGGAGGAGAATATACCTTAGTTATGTAGGATAAACAAGTGGAAAGATATTGTAGGGGAAATATATTTTTTGTTATAGCAGATTATGTCTGAATCACAAGAAATAGGGAAACACAAAGTGATTATTTTTCTGGGCAAAGAACAGACAATGATTCCTTTGCTCTGGATAATCAGTTGATCAAGTAAGAGAATGGAAGGATCAATGGTAATGTCAGTTGAGAAGGTGAGGTAGAGATAGAGGTTGCTTAAAATGGTTAAGGTAGATATTTCACTCTTTTTCTTCCTTTGTTATACCTTAGAAAGCTAAGGGAAAAAAGGAGAGTTAAAGGAAAGTCTAATAGCATTGTCATTCCATCACAATTTCAGTAAGAGAACTAGATATCAATATCAGTCAATAGTAGTAGTGTTCTGCTTTTCTCTTTAACAAAGCAGCATTTCCTGCCCCTGTACACATACCGTAATGTGTTTAGCACATAGTAAGAGGGTATAAATTATGTCTTATTTATACAATTTATATTTAGGAGGGTGTGTGGGAAGATGAAATTCAAATACATAAGATGACCTAGGGCCTTAATGGACCAAATGATGATGGGAAATAATATTCCACCATCTTCCTAGATGATAGGCTTGTAGCATAGTGAAAAAAGAACTTTGCACATGGAATCATAGCCAAAGTTTAAATGAATAAATGAAATACGTGCAAAATATTTGTTAGGTTCACTATGTGCCAATCACCATGTTAAGCACAGGGTTCAAATAGAAAAAGCAAGCTCTACTCTTGAAGAACTAATACTCTAAGAGTGAAGGACAACACATCAGAAAGTTCAATTGCAGGGTCAGTGGAAAGACTTTGAAACCCTAAGGAATCATAGTGGGACAGATGACTAGTTTACCTCAAACCTTCAAATCCTAGGTCTATAGTTCCCTACCTGTGTTACCTTGACTGCATCTATCTGTTATCTCAATTACTTCTTCTGAAAAATGAGAAGATTGGACTGAAGGGCCTCTAATATCACTCAAATCTCTATAGTATGCTCCTTAGAGTCATCTTCAATTCTTTTTCCCATAACGTAAAAATCCAGTCAGTTTTCGATCCTATCATTTCTACTTCCTTATACTATTTCTGTCATCTACCCCTATCACTCTATTTTTACTTTGTATCCTTGAGGTCTAGATCAGTGGCTTGTACACAGTAAATGCTTAATAACTGCCTATTGAATTGAACATATTGAAATGAAAACAAAAAACAAACAATGAAAAACAAAACTCTTTAGGCAAATTTTTTTTAAACCCTTAACTTCCATCTTGGAGTAAGTACCGTGTATTGGCTCCAAGGCAGAAGAGTGGTAAGGGCTAGGCAATGGGGTTAAGTGACTTGCCCAGAGTCACACAGCAGGGAAGTGTCTGAGGACAGATTTGAACCTAGGACTTCCAGTCTCTAAGAATGGTTCTCAATTCACTGAGCTACTCAGCTGCCCCCAGGCAATTTTTAAAAGTTTGAATTTATTAATTTTGATTAATCAGGAGCCAAAGAAGAAGAGAAAGTATACTTCTGCAGAGCATAAAGTATTAAACTACATAATCCTAGATAAAACCAAACTCAAATTGTAAATGCACAATACAAAAAAAGAATTATTTCTTCACTGAGCTGGGGATGGTTACCAATTTATGCTTGCTCACTGCGGAAAACAATTGGTAATGAAGACCTATTTCTTTAAAGTATAGTATAATACACAAATTTGATTAATTCAAATCATACTACTTAGGTTTGGTTTTACTTTACCTCATCCTTTCTATTTCTGCTCAGTACTAGATTCTTTTCTTCTGTGACTTTAATATCTGAAAAAAAATAATACATTTTTTCATACCTTGGAGTTTTCAAAGACAAAGAGATGTGGCAGAAATTAGTCAAACTAAGCAAAACAAGGTTAAAATAAATAACAAAAACCCCACTGGTAACTACCCCAGACTCTGGGAAAAAAATAAAACCAAAAACAAAACCTATATCTTTTCTAAAGATATTAACATGTAAGAAAACCAGAACATCAAAATATATTCTATAAAATCTCATTTAGTTGGAGTCATTAAAATTTAAGATCACTGATATTTGTCATGTTTATGGCTCTTTTCAAATAAAGTAATAGATTTGAAACTTCTTGGAAATAAAAAGACCAATGCGGATGTAGAGTATTCCAACTTTGGCTGTTGTTTTGATCAGTTATGCCTATTTTGAATTCATTTATCTTCAGGTTATGACATTTAATACCAGAAGTAATCACTTTCTCCTGAACAAGCATAACAGTCTTTACCTCTCTTATTGTAATTTTACTTTAATACTTTGTGTTATGGTTATTAATGCGCATTTTATTTCCCCTATGAGACAGTGAATTTCATAAGGGCAAGGTCCATGTTTTATTCATTGTTGTATATCATCAGTCAACCAATTAACAAGTAGTTATTAAACATTGGGGATATAAAGGCAAAAGTAAGCCAGTCCCTATCCTCCAGGAACTCAGTGTGAACTTATCATAGTGACTTTAATATTGAAGGCAGGGATTGATGAGTTAATAAATGTGTAAGATGCTATAGAGGTCCTAGAAAGGAACGAGCACACATTTTTCCTTTAGTATATTTATAATATATTTGTGGAAGACAAAATAAAATCATCCTGTTTGGGCATATATGAAATGGTAATAATATCACCTGCTTTGCTAATTTCATAGACTTATAATGACAAAACCAAATTATAAACCTTAAAATGCTGTGGAAGATAGCTTATTATTATTGTTATCACTATTTTTATTATGCAGTGGGAATGGTAAAATAGTATGCTTCTGATGATCATGCTTTGAGTTATGGTGCAACCTAATTTCTTATAGACCCAAAGGCTAGGTGACCCAGTGGAGATGTGTTTGACGTATATTAGACCAAAAAGGAATTTGCATGGAAGAAGTGGTATAAAAGATCTTCTCCAGGCATTACTTAGTATAAAAAGAAGATAATATGATCATATAGTGGAAATGATGTAGGACAGGTAGAGAAAGTTCAAGTGCTGTATTGGCAAGCCTTGAATTGGTTGACTTTTGAAGAGACCTAGGCCACTAAATATACTTGGAGTTGTATTTATTTCCAAATTGGGAAGACAGGAAATTAAGGACTGAAGGGCTGAGTTTTTTGTTGCTGAGAATTTTAAACCTTTGGTGGCAACACTTTCTCCAAAAAGCAGCTACCACAGGACCAACTCAGAAATGACGATATCAGCAGTTCCTCTCCTTAAAACAGGTGAAAACTAAAGGGGAAAGTGCTAAGTAAGCCAAGCTGCTTGTCTTGCCTGTTTTCTCCTCCTAGGGTACTCACATAGTTGACTAGAGCACTAAAAGGGAAAAAGAAAAGATAGACAGAAAACTAGAGGGTCCTAGCCTCCCTTTCCCCTTTTGTTGTTGTTCAGTTGTTTTAGTCATGTTTACCTCCTCATGACTCCTTTTGGGGTTTTATAGGCAAATAAATTGGAGTGTTTGCCATTTCCTTCTCTGCCTCATTTTGCAGGTGAAAAAACTGAGGCAGAGTTGAGTGACTTGCCTGGGGTCACACAGTTCCTTACTATCTGAGGCAGTATTTCATGAAGACAAATCTTCCTGGTTCCAAGCCCAGCATTCTATACACTGTGCCAGCTAGCTGCCTTTCCCCTGTTATCATCAACTTATTTCAGATAGGTACAACTGGGACCCTTTTCTGAATGTGTTGTGTTATTCTATTAAAGAGTGTACCAAAATGATTTGCACTTGTTTCTCATAAACGACTATGGTTAAGCCTGTCTTTTGAATTTCCTCCTGGCTCTTTACTTGACACATTTGAGTAAAGACCACCCTAGGGAGATTTAGAAGAAGGAGTGACCTTTCTTTGAACAGAGCTATGATACCAATTTCCAGTTTATTGGTAATGAGTTTTTGCTTTTTAATTCTGGACATAATCACGAGTGTTCATGCTGTCTAACTAAGTTTTTAAAGGCAAAAATTTCCACAAATTCTAAATCTGCCTACTTAGACTCTGAGTCAAAAGTATTAACCCCTAGTGTAATCACATAGCAATGTTAAAAGACCTAGAGTAAGCTTGACAGGAAACTCCATGTGGAGGATTTATGGAATGACATAAACAGTAGTTGTACAGGTTGCAAGTCATGGATGGGTGAAAACCTGGACCACTGGAGGGAACGTCCACATTGATGAGAGCCTACATTTACCCGAATACAAAGCCTGTTCAAATACTATGCAACAAAAAACTATTAGGAAATATTCAGTGCCCAATGAGTAAGTAGCATAATGTGGCAGAAAGAACATATTGAGGGAAATCAAGACACTTTAATTTTAATCCCAGCTTTCCCACTAATGTGCTTCATAACACCTTTCATATATAAAATAGGAAGTTGCACTAGAAGATATTACATGTAAAACATCATGCGTTGATTGACTTCAAAAGGCACAACATATTGGATTACCATGTTTACTCATGATAACCTAATAAATTATTTTTTAGAAAGATAATTTTTTTTCCATTTTTGGCCTTGAAAATGCTGTTTTTGCATGGGAAGTATGATTTCTTAAGACATGACTGAAATTAACTATTCAAATCATTTCCTTAAGAGACACTAAATATAATCATTCTTGTAACAACATGCAACCTGGGCAGCTAGGTGGTACAGTGGATAGAGTGCCAGGCTAGGAGTCAGGAAGACTCATCTTCCTGGGTTCAAATCTAGCCTTAGAAATCTAGCTGTGTGACCCTGGTCAAATCACATGTTTCTATTTGCTTCAGTTTCCTGGTCCATAAAAGGAGACGGAGGAGAAAATGGCAAACACCTCCAGTATCTTTGTCAAAAAAACTCCGAATGGAGTCACAAAGAGTCAGACATGGCTGAAAAACAACCGAACATCAAGATGCGACCCGTTAAGTTTACAGGAAAGCGTTTGCAGTTGGGAGATGCACTGAAGGTGACTGACTGTAATATTTACCTTGTGGAAGGGCTTAGGTAGATGCTGGAACATAATTATATTGTTTTACAAACTAGGTCATCTTAACAGCTTTTATTAAGAAGGTCTCTATTATCAGTAAGTATGACTTAGATGTATTCAGGCACTACAATTTTGTTTTTAAAGCCCTTGCATTGATAGATATATTGTTTCTACACCCATCCATTCTTCTGAGATGTGGTTGAGGAGTGTTTCATTCCCCTAAATGTAACAGATGTTTTAAACCACTGGTTAGAGAATATTATAAACTGCCTCAACCAACCGTAAATCATGTCAGCGTGGAAAATAGCATGCTGTTGGGAGGATTTATGGACCCAACAGAAAATAATTAATAGAACAACTGATACAAAGGGAAGAATACGCTGATTACAGTCAGGAGGTGGTGATTGATAGTAGAACAAACTTGTCATGAAGACTTTATGCTTAGATTCCCCAAAGACCATCTGGAAGGTCTTTTCTGGATTTTACCTACACATTTTCTGTTTAATAACAGATTTAGACACCTCTTAATCAATCTCATCTGTCAAATGAGGCTGGAGACAGACCAGTAAACTGGAAATCCTCAAGGACAGTCAGGCTTTAACAATTGACTAAGGGCTTAATTCACTGACAGAGCGAGGTTATGGAATTTGATGTGCATCTGTCCTAATGTCCTTTATCTCCACACACATAGGTTAGGGTAGATGGATGCTCTAGGCAGCCTGTAATATTTGATATGTATTCCTAATCACTACCCAAACCAAGATCTAGTGCCCTCCCCCACTAATAACTATAATCTAATTTGCTAGCATTGCCTGGTATTCATTCTACATGTATTATATATATTTTGCATATTATTTTCTCCAATATAATATAAATTCTGTGAGAATACTGATTGCTTTTTCATTTGGGGGGAGCCTTGGTGTCTGAGGCAGGACCTACTAGCACAGTGCCTGGCATATATTGTTTAATAAATATTTGTTGATGGTACAAATATTATAAATGGTAGTACTTGCTTTAAAATTTCAAAAACCTGTGATTTAATCATTACTGCTTCCAAAGAAGCTTTCATAAATGCTTTTTTTTGTTTCCTATGGCTGAACAAATTTATCATCAAGTTTCTGATATTCTGGTGACCAGCTTCACTGAATGTGGGTAGGTTGCTCCTCAAATGACACATATGGCCTTTTCACATGCCCTTGGAAGCTTTTCACGTAAATCAAAACTTGAATTTCCCTTACATAGCTTTGTAAAATACAGGGTCATTTCCCAGGAATGTGCTAGAGTCAGCTTGCATCAGCTTAAAAACTGGTTGTTAAATTTTCAGTATGGAACTTGGCAAATGTTACAAATCAGAGCTTGATTTATCATTTTGTATATTGTCTATACTTAAAATGACAGAGAAATTGCTAATACTGCAAATTAAACTTAAAAATATGTCATGTATACATTTTGATAAATTCTGTGGTTAAATGTTTATATAGGTTTATCTATATCTACATATAAATTATGAAATGTATAACTTATTTATTCTTAGTGATTATGTATTGAGTATACAGGACTTATGAATAGACTATATTATTTACAAGTAATTTTTGGGAAAGACGTGTTGACAATCAGATTTTTTCTTCCATTCCAGGCACAAAGAATAGTGAGCAAAAGCTTAGAGGTGGTAAATTATAGAGTGTCCTAGGGGAACAAAGATTACTCCAGGTTAACTGAAGTATAGAATATAGGGAAGAGGTAATATGAAATGAGATTGTGTAGGTTGGATGGTGCCAGATTTCTCTCTCTCTCTCTCTCTCTCTCTCTCTCTCTCTCTCTCTCTCTCTCTCTCTGAAATTTATATGCAAGGGAGTTTTGCAAGTTAAAGGACGACTAATGACTTTAGAGGGAAGTTATACTAGAGAGGTAGAAATGGAAGTCCATCTTCTTGAAGAGAGAATGAGTAGTGAGGACAGGGAAGAACTGGGTGTTTCTATGACAATTGTTTCAAGAAGAATAGTAATTAATTGGAAGAGAGAATGGGATTGTCAGAAGTGAATTTCTCTTTCTCCAGTGTCACTTTTTTACGTCATCTCTCAGTGACCTGGAGGTCAAATTCCATTAATTTCAGGAATAGATGAGTCTCAGAAAAAGGAAGTTAAAGAACCAAAGAACTAACAAGACAGGAAACAATGATTCCACAAGCTCTTTTCCCCCTTGGGGGGCCCAGGCAAATTAAAAAAAAAAAAAACTATGATTGGTTCCTGAGATGTGACTAGTGGGTGAAGAAGAAAGCTTCTGAGTTCTGGATCTTGAGCATGTTTGTAGAGAATCAGAATGGATGTGTAGTGGAGTGTAGGAAGGAGCCCCCATAATGGCAGCTACTGTTCAGAAAGCTAACTACCTCTCTACCTCACTTTTATTTTCCCCTCTCTTTCCTACTATCACTATTTTGATTTAATATTATGCTATAACTAGCCTCATAATTTTAAATACTACAGGATGTAGCTCAATGTGATATAATAATGTAATGCTAAAGCTGAGAAGACCTGAAAATAATTTTAGAGAGTTGGGAATGACCATTCTTTCTGTTAGGAGAGAAAAATTGTGGAAAATTTTGCCAGCTAAAGTGAGGTGCTGGAGGAAATAAGTAGAAACAGGTTCAAGGATTGGCTAAGGTATAAACTTAGTGAGGAGTAGAATTACCTCTCTTCCTGTTACCAGATGAAAAGAAGAGAGAGACTAATAATGATGAGAATGCTTGAACAATGAAGATAGAAAGACCAGGGAGCTCACATTGGAAGAGCTCAATGTTCTTAGTGAAATTAGAAGGCCTATCTTGCTAAAGTAAGTGTTTAGAGAAGATGTGGAAGAAAAGGGGCGGGGGAAAAGCTTGAGATAGTCACAAAGGGAATGAAGTAGGGATTTTATATAAGGATAACAGAAAGATTGTTAAGTACCACTCAGGGCCCAGGTGCATGTATGTACTGCAAGTTTGTAGTGGTGAGAATCAATTCAACTTTCTCATAACTTTCTCTAGCAGTATTCAGTAGTCTTGAGAAAGGAGTAAAAAAATTAGATACAAGAGTTTAGTCAAAGATGAGGATTTATAGATTGTGTATAGTCAAGAGTTGAGGGATCCTAGAATAATAAGGATGAATGAATTAATGAAAAAAGATAAATATATGCTATATATTAAGTATTGGGTTAAGAGTGAGAATAGAAGTATAAAAAGTGAAAGCTATCTCATATTCAAGTGGAAGATGATTACCAGGTAATCACTATTACCAGAAGGAGAGGTTCATCCGTCTTCTAGCACTATAATTGTTCATTGTACTGATCAAAGTTCTTTAGTTTAAAGACTAGAAATCCTTTGCAAATTCCTCTACAATGCCCCAGAAATTTCTTCACCTTGGAAGCTCATCCCATTCCTGGACTTCACTCACACATTAGAAGTACCTTCAACCCCTGTAGTCTCTTCTTCTGATTAGTTCTTCCCAGAACCTCTATTTCAAGGAGGAAGCTCAGGCCAGCTACTCCTCTCTAGATTATAAACTTGACTTTCTACAATGCCCCAGAGCCACTGCTACATTTCTCTCTCTTTCTGTCTCTCTCTGACTGTCTCTCTCTCTCTCTCTCTCTCTCTCTCTCTCTCTCTCTCTCTCTCTCTCTCTCTTTCCTTTTCAACTCCTTTTTATATCTTGTTATCTCTCATTAGAATGTAAGACCCTTGAGGGAAGAGACTGTCTAAGCATTCTTAGTGTTCCTTTTCCCTCCCAGAATCACCGATTTTTCTCACTGCCATGAACAAATTGGTGCTATGCCTTACTTCTTTAATATTTTTTGAGAAGTGATAAATTCTGATATAACTATATGAAAAATTGCTTGAAAGGACAAATTTTTCCTTTATTGCTTGAATGAATTGTTTTTATCCACTGGTAACCTCAAAATTTCAGGATAGGATGGTGAGTAAAGAGCAGTAAAGAAGTCAAAAAACAATGTGGGGAAATTCATGACTGTTGGTGGGGAGACAGATTCTACTTTTCACCTCATATCCTCTCTTAAACAGCTTCAAAATTTTCCTGATTAGCACACAGAGACAATAAAAACCATGCAGTATCCAGAACATATACACACACCCCTCAAAAATTGACAGTATCAATATGAATCTTTTACTTAAGTTATGTAAGGAGGGAACAAAATTCAAATTAATAGACAAGTGCCAGAGATGCCAATAACATTTTCATTGTGGAAAACTTCAGGGCTTCTTATCCAAGATGAAAGATCTCTCCCTAATCTTCAATGAATTCAAAGAAAATTCTGGAAAAAAATGTTCATTGACCTTTTCATTTGCAAAATGAACATAAGTACAGAACTTAATAAAATGGTAAGATATATGCCAAACAATTTTGATTTGGCATGAGTAAACAATCCATTTATAGCAAAGAAGATATTATTTGTAGTGGGAAGCCTTTAGTGGATATGACCTCTTGTAGATGATACAAGGTAGATGGTTTATTTATCCAAATGCATCACTATACTTTCATATGACAATTGAAGATAATTCTTTGAGGATACAATTTCAGATGAATTATTTCTTAATGTAGTTTTGCAAGTTTTGTTCTCAATTGAAATCACTATTATGTGTTCTCAGAAGTGAACTATTTGTCATAAACCTGAACTGATGTTTCAAGTAACTTGAAGAATAGAAAAAAAAACAACTAAAATCCTATTTAATAGTGTGTAAGTTTGAATATAAAGACATTTATTTCCCTAAAAAGTTTTTTAAAATAGGATATATGATGCTTAATTTTTTGAGAGTTCTTTTCTCTTCTATAATGTAAAATACTCTGTGTAATTATTTTAATCTGGTATTGGAGGACAGAATTTAGACTCGTGGTTTACCAGAGCATCTAACTGGGCTTTTGTTTTCAGAAGTATTCATAAGATAGGCAATTTGTAGTGACTGGTCAAGCCCAGTGCTGTCTTTAGTGTGGGATGGTTTAAGTGATCCAAGAAAGATACATGTAAGAAAGGAAGAAGTATTTAGCTGAGTTTAACAATTCAAACTTCAACAAATATTAGGCACCTCCTGTGTTCTGAGAATTATGACAGGGCATGAGGAGAGATACCAAAATTAAATTTAAAACATCTTTCATAGTTGATGAGTACTGTCTTGTCATTCTAGAATCTACTCAGAACTTGGATTGAAGATACTCCACAATTGACTAAGTTCTCATCCCACAGGAAACTTCTTTCACTTAGATTTGGCTAATTAATAAATCATTTAGTCTTTAATCATAATAATATAAACCAACCAAATTAAACTAAGAAAAGCTTTTTTTTTACCAAGGTTGCATGGCCACACAGACCTAAAACACCAGTGTTTTGAAAGATGAGTATCATAAAGAGGGGGACAGAAAGGCACATATTGGATATGAACCTGCAGCAACATGTCACCAATAGGAACACCAAAGAACCAGAGGAACTTCTGTCAAATAAATGAAAAAGCAAGACATTGGGGATAATCATATGGCAAAGTGGTTTACCAACAGAACAAGAACCTCAGTTCAATAGCAGATATTTTATTATTACAGAATAGTAGTGGTAAATCCCCCCCTCCCCGCCCCATACACAGAGAAGTACGATTTTCATCAGCTGTGGCTGGATCAGAAGGCAGTCTTTTAAAGCCCTTTGAGCATAGTTCCAAATTGCCATCCAGAATAGTTGGATCAATTTATAACTCCACCAGCAATGCATTAATGCACCAATTTTACCACATCCCCTCCAACATTCCCCACTTTACTTTGCTATCATGTTAGCTAATCTGCAAGGTATTAGGTAGTACCTCAGAATTGTTTTGATTTGCATTTCTCTAATTATAAGAGATTTAGAACACTTTTTCATGTCTTTGTTGATAGTTTTGAGTTCTTTATCTGAAAATTGCCTATTCATGTCCCTTGCCCATTTATCAATTGGGGAATGGCTTGATTTTTTTGTACAATTGATTTAGCTCCTTATATATTTGAGTAAATAGACTTTTGTCAGATTTTTTTTGTTATAAAGATTTTTTCCCAATTTGTTGCTTCCCTTCTAATTTTGGTAGCACTGGTTTTGCTTGTACAAAACCTTTTTACTTTAATGTTATCAAAATTATTTATTTTACATTTTGTAATTTTTTCTAACTCTTGCTTGGTTTTACAATTTTTCCTTTCCCAGAGATCTGACAAGTATACTATTCTGTGCTCACCTAATTTTCTTATAGTTTCCTTCTTTATATTCAAGTCATTCACCCATTCTGAATTTGTCTTGGTGTAGGGTGTGAAATGTTGCTCTAAGCTTGATCTCCCCCATATTGTTTTCCAATTTTCCCAACAGTTTTTTCAAATAGTGGATTTTTGACCCCAAAATTGGGCTCTTTGGGTTTATCATAGACAGTCTTGCTGACATCACTTACCCCAAGTCTATCCCACTGATCCTCCCTTCTGTCTCTTAGCCAGTACCATATCCTTTTGATGATTGCTGATTTATAATACAGTTTAATATCTGGTACTGCTAGGCCACCTTCCTTCATGTTTTTTTTTCATTATTTCCCTTGATATTCTTGGTCTTTTGTTCTTCCAAATGAACTTTGTGATAGTTTTTCTCTAATTCAGTAAAATATTTTTTTTGTTAGTTTGATAGGTATGGCACTGAATAGGTAAATTAATTTGGGTAGAATGGTCATTTTTATTATGTTAGCTCATCCTGCCCATGAGTAATCAATGTTTTTCCAATTGTTTAGATCTAGTTTTAATTGTATGGAAAGTGTTTCATAGTTGTGTTCATATAATTCCTTTGTTTGTCTTGGCAGATAGATTCCTAAGTATTTTATATTGTCTAGGGCGGTGATGGGCAAACTATGGTCAGTGGGCCAGATGCAGTCCCCTGAAATGTTCTATCCCACTGCATGACATTATTCCTAATTTGACAAATACAATGGGTAGGATACAATACAATGAGACTTTGAAAGAGATGCCTTAGAAACAGATTGACAGATGAGCATTTCCTTTCCTTTAGTCCCCTCTTTAAAAAGTTTGCCCATCACTGGACTAGGGTGATTTAAAATAGAATTTCTCTTTCTAACTCTTGCTGCTGCAATATGTTGGGAATATACAGAAATGTTGATGATTTAAGTGTATTTATTTGTATCCTGAAACTTTGCTAAAGTTGTTGATTATTTCTACCAGCTTTTTAGTTGATTCTCTAGGATTTTTTAAGTAGACCATCATATTATCTGCAAAGAGTAATAGCTTAGTCTCCTCATTGCCTATTTTAATACCTTCAATTTCTTTTTCTTCTCTAATTGCTACTGCTAGTGTTTCTAGTACAATATTAAATAATAGAGGTGATAGTGGGCATCCTTCTTTCATGTCTGATCTTATTGGGAATGGTTCTAATTTATCCCCATTGCAGATGATGTTTGTTGATGGTTTTAGATATAGACCATTTATTATTTTTAGGAAAGGCCCTTCTATTCCTACACTTTCTAGTGTTTTCAATAGGAAAGGGTGTTATATTTTGTCAAAGGCTTTTTCAGCATCTATTGAGATAATCATGTAGTTTTTGTTGCTTTTCTTGTTGATATGGTCAATTAAGTGAATGGTTTTCCTAATATTGAACCATCATTGCATTCCTGGTATAAATCCCACCTGATCATGATGGATGACCCTCTTGATCACTTGCTGGAGTCTTTTTGCTAGTATTCTGTTTAAGATTTTCGCATCTATATTCATTAAGGAGGTTGGTCTGTAGATTTCTTTCTCTGTTTTGGTTCTACCTGGTTTTGGGATCAGTACCATATTTGTGTCATAAAAAGAGTTTGGTAGAACTCCTTCTTTGCTTATTATGTCAAATAGTTTGTATAGTATTGGGATTAATTCTTTGAATGTTCGATAGAATTCATTTGTGAATGCATCAGGTCCTGGTGATTTTTTCTTAGGGAGCTCTTTGATGTCTTGTTCAATTTTTTTATGATATGTGATTATTTAAGCATTCTATTTCTTCTACTGTTAATCTAGGCAATTTATATTTTTTTGTAAATATTCATCCATATCACCTAGATTGCTATATTCATTGCCAATATAATAGGGCAAAATAATTTTTGATGATTGTTTTAATTTTCTCTTCAGTAGAGGTGAGGTCTCCCTTTTCATCTTTGATACTGATGATTTAGTTTTCTTCTTTCCTTTTTTTATTAGATTGACCACTACTTTCAATTTTATTGATTTCTTCTTTAATTTTTATAATCTCTAATTTAGTTTTTAACTGGGGATTATTAATTTGTTCCCTTTCTAGTTTTTTGATCTGTATTCCTAGTTCACTGATCTTTGCCCTCCCTAATTTGTTAATATATGCACTCAAGGATATAAATCTCCCCCCCCCCCCAAGAGTATTGCTTTAGCTGCATCCCACAGATATTTTGGTAGGATGTCTCATCATTGTCATATTCTTTCATGAAATTATCTATTGTTTCCATGATTTGTTCTTTAACAAAATGATTTTGGAGAATCATATTATTTAATTTCCAATTAATTTTTGATTTACCTTTCCTTGTGATCTTACTAATTATTATTTTTGTTGCATTATGTTCTGAAAAGGTTACATTTATTATTTCTGCTCTTTTGCATTTGTTGCCATGTTTCTATGACCTAGGACATGGTCAGTCTTTGTCATTATACCATGTGTAGCTCAAAAGAAGGTGTATTCCTTTTTGTCCCTATTTATTTTTCTCCACATATCTTTTAACTCTAATTTTTCTAGGATTTTATTCACCTCTCTTTTCTCTTTCTTATTTATTTTTTGGTTTGATTTATCTAGACCTGATAGAGGAAGATTTAAGTCTCCCACTAGTATAGTTTTACTATCTATTTCCTTCTTGAGCTCTGCCAGTTTCTCCTTTAGAAATATGGATGCTATACCATTTGGTGTATACATGTTGAGTACCATTATTTCCTCATTGTCTATACTGCCTTTTATCAGGATATAATTACCTTACCTATCTCTTTTAATCAGATCCATTTTTACTTTGCCTTTGTCAGAAATCATGATCTCCACCCCTGCCTTCTTTTTCTCAGCTGAAGCCCAATAGATTTTGCTCCAGCCTTTTATTTTTACTCCATGTCTATCTGCCCTATGTGTGTTTCCTGTAGACAATATATGGTAGGATTTTGGTTTCTAATATACTCTGCTATTTGCTTCTGTTTAATGGGCGAGTTTATCCCATTCACATTCAGAGTTATAATTATCAGCTGTGTATTCCCAAACTTTTTGCTATCCTCTACTAGTTCTGCCCTTCTTCTTATGCTATTTCCTTTTAATCCAGTGGTTTCTTTTAAATCAGTCCCCCTTATCCCCTCCCTTAGTTTGCTTCCCTTTCCACCACCTCCCTTTTTGTTCTTCTCTTATTATTTTTTAAGGTCTAATGAATTCTCTCCCCACTCTCTTCCTCTCCCTTTTTGAACTCCCCACTGCGCTGCCCACCTTGGTTTATCCCTACTGACTTTCTTCGTAGGCTAAGATAGAATTTGCTATCCAAATGGATATTACTACTCTTCCCTCTCAGGATTAATTCTGCTAACAGTAAGGTTTAAGTATTTCCTTTTAATCCTCTCTTCTTCTCCTTCTTATAATGGTATTCATCCCCTCCTCT
The DNA here is from genome assembly GCF_016433145.1 of Gracilinanus agilis. NCBI lineage: Eukaryota > Metazoa > Chordata > Mammalia > Didelphimorphia > Didelphidae > Gracilinanus > Gracilinanus agilis. Next base: position 135,710,419 of record NC_058134.1, on the reverse strand, counting down.
TCCCATGCCCTCTTTGTGTGATATAGATTATCCTATTTTTTTATCCCTTCAAATTTCTCTTGGTACCATCTTCTATTCCCCCCACCTTTTTCTTTTTTTCCATATCATCTTAGACCAGTGATGGGTAAACTTTTTAAAGAGGGGGCCAAAGGAAAGGAAATGCTCATCTGTCAATCTGTTTCTAAGGCAACTTTTTGTTTCTGTGATTCTCTGTCATTCAGTGAAATATTTCATGTTTTATTCTATTTTGTCATTCTTTTGACTTTGCTTTATTAGTTCTTGCTATCTTGCAAAGTCATTGGCTTCTACTTGCCCAATTATGGTCTTTAGAGACTGTTTTTCTTCTATAATCTTTTGATTTTCCTTTTCAATTTGGTCTATCCTGTTTTTCATGATTTCCTGCTGTTTAATTTGGGTCTCCAATTTGTTTATTATTTTGTTTGATTTTGGGGCATCTTTCTCCAATTGGGAGTTTCTTTTAACCTGTTCATTTCCTTTTGAGCTATTTCCCACTTTTCTTGCCAAATCTCTTCCACCTTTCTCTTTATCTCAGATTTGAACTATTCAAGAGCTTTTGATCAATTTTCATTTTTTTTGAGAAGGTTTGGATGTGTTTCCTTGTTTGTCCTCCTCTGCTGTCTGCTCTGTTGCCTGGAATTTTTCTGTGTAAAAGTTATTGAGTGTTAATACTTTCTTCTTGTTTTTTCTCTTGTTTTGTTCTTGGGCATTGCTTGCCATTATTGTGTTGCTTTTTCCTTCTCAGTCATAAGTTTGGGTGAGGAGGGCAGGCTCTCTGTGTATAGAGATGTGGAGCAGTTTTTGCCTGAGTCACAGCTCAGTGCCTCCCTTCTCAGCTTTATCCTTGCTCCTAAGGGCTGTGCTCTTTAGGCTCCAGTCTAGCTGTTCTCAGGGTCAAGCCTCCTGGTGGTCACCTTGCTTGCTCCTCTGCCTGAGACTCCTTTATGAGTCTAAGCTTGCTGCTTCCACAGTCTGTCACTCCTCCACTCTAGATCCATGTCCAGGCTTTGCTCAAGGTCCACGCTCAAAGTCTGCATTCTTTAGCCTCTTGGGGTCTTATGTCCTGCTGCTCCAGGAGCAAGCCCCGGGTGATCCCAGTTAGCTGCCAAGAACTTAGTGACTTAGTGAATGCCCCGCACTTGCTCTAACTCTCATGCACTCTCTCTGGGATTGTAGTTGGGTGGGGATTGATCAGCTTGCATTTTAGTGAGAGCTATTTCACCCCCTTATAGCATGGAGATGCCCAAATCCCATGTACCTTCAATGCTGTGCCCTATTGTTGGGTCCCTTTCGTTCATCTGGATTTGGTTTTTGTGTCCTTTTGAGGTATCATGTATCGGTTGTTTAGGAGAGTTAAGAGCCCTGCTTATATTCTGCAGCCATCTTAACCTGAAAGTCTTGTCATATATTTCTATTTCATACTAGTAGTTTAGTCTGAGTATTTTCTTGTGGTAACCCTTTTTAGGGTCTTAAAACAAGCAAATAATTAACCTGGAAGATAGTGGTATATATGGAAGTATAATGGATTGAATATAGTAGAAAATCAATGTATTTTTTCCTATTTGGTAAATTAAGATGATGTCAATAGAAGATATTTAGTTATATATTTTAAAATAAAAGGCCACTGCTCTGTTATATCTTCCATGATACTTTGGAGGTCCAACTTTCTTTACTTCTGAGTTCATCAGGATCCACATTTCTCCTATGGACTTTCAAATGCCCAGTACATAATGTATTTGTGGCTTCTAGGTTTAAGACTTAAGGCAGCAAAGGGAGAATGGGAAACAGCTTTTTCAGCAAATGATATTTATTTCTAGGAGTCATTTCCCCCTATTAAATTTCTTTAAGTATAAACTAGAAGGGTCAGGAATGTGATGGAAATTGTGTGGCAGTACATAACAATGGAAAGAATTCTGCATTTTGAGTTTGAGGTTCTGACTTCTAACACCCTGTTTTACTATTCATTATTCATTGCTTTTCAAGGCCACTGTTTCCTCCCCCGTAAAGAAAGGGGATTGAAGGTCAGTAGTATTCAGATCTCTTCAATATATTATTGATTGTTTCATTTATATTAGTAACTATTTCATTAAACATCCCTTTACTGTATTATATATTCCTCTCTGCAGATAAAACTGACCTCCTTACTGTTTCTCAAATAATGATACTTCATTTCTCATCTCCATGCCTTTGTAATGGTAATCCCCATACCTGGAATGTACTCCCAGTTCTCTTTTGCCTTTGAGGCAGTGGTTGGTCCTAGAATCAGGAAGACCTACTTGGAATCCAACCCCAGACACATAACTGTGTGGCCTCAAGCAAATCATTTAACCTCTGTTTGCCTCAGTTTTCTCTTCTCTAAAATGGGCATAATAATAGCATCTCTCTCCCAGGATGGTTGTGAAGATCAAATGAGAAAATGCTTGTAAAGTGCTTAGCTATTATTATTATTTTATTGTTGTTTAGACATTTCAGTTGTATCTGACTCTCATAACCCTGTTTGAGATTTTCTTGTCAAAGATACTGGAGAGATTTACCATTTTCTTCTCCAGTTTATTTTATAGATGAGGAAACTGAGGCAAACATGGTTAAGTGAATTTCCCAGGGTCACATAGCTAGTAAATGTCTGAAGCTAGATTTGAACTCTGGAAAATGAGTCTTCCTGACTCCAGGGCTGGCCCTCTTTTCACTGTGCCAACTAGCATCCATAGTTTTGTTCAGAGTTTAGTTTCAAAGTTTATCTCCTTTTACACTAAGACTTTCCTAATTTCTTCAAATATTAGCATGCCTTTTGTTGTGTATGTGTATATATATATATATATATATATATATGTGTGTGTGTGTGTGTGTGTGTGTGTGTGTATGTGTGCGCGCATATATATAAATGTTATTTCACTTTAAGAAATATACATTCTTTTAGGGAATAGGCTATTTCAATCTGATTTGTTTATCACCAATTTTTAACAGAATTCCTGGCATATGGTGAGTACTTAATAAATTCTTCTTGATTAATCTAAAGCCTTTTCCAATTGTGATTAGATCCTGTGGTCATTTTCCAGGAAAATTTTAAAAAATGCAGACTTACTACAAGGCCAATTAGATTTTCTGAAACTATTCTTTATTTTAAATATTATATGTATGCTTCAGAATTTAAATAGTAAATAAAAACTAAATTATATTTATTTAGTTCATCTTTGTCCAAATATATATTCAGTTTACTTGTTTTATATACTATAGCTTTTTTCTTATAATATATTTAGTAACCACCACCACCAAAAAACCACCTACAAATACCAAAAAACCCAAAACTCCACATTATTTAGAATTTACTTAAAATATGTAAATTATATATCTATGCTAATATAAGTATTTTCTGCTTTTAAGTTCCTTTTGGATTTGTTTAACTTGAGTATTTTTTCTTTTTTGACTATTATATTTTAAGATAATCATGGTATTTATTCTTCTTTTCTTTTCTTCTCTTTTTGTCTCTTCATATATTTCTTCATATTTCCAATATTTGTCATTGTTACATAATCCATAAACCATATCCATTACATTGAAATATCAAAATCTATTTAACCATTTCTCCCATTCATTACACTTGAATTATTTCCAATTAGTCGTAACAAATAAGAATTCCATGAATATTTTCATACATAGACAGGTTTTTACCCTTTCAATGGCTTACCCTTAGTAATGGGCTCTCTAGGTTACTGAGCATGAACAACTTTACAGCTCTTAATAAATATTTACATTTTGTTTTCTAAAGAAAAAGAAAATTTGCAGCTGCTCTAGCAATTTGATATTAAGCCTATTTCTCTATGTTCCTATCAACATTTAATTTAATCACTTTATTCTGTCTGGTTCTCAATGAACATATATTAATGGGTCCATATTTTGCTAGATTTGTCCATAGGCAGCAGAGACAATATGTTACTCTTTTCAAAACAAGTTTTTCCAGCTTGGTCAAACCCTTTGGAAGTTTTGTTCCATTGCCACAACTACTAAGGGATGCAGGATTGCCTCCATATTATGAAGACTTTTGCAGAATGTTTATGCTCACGAAGCATTCTATTTTTGTCTCACCTGAAACTACTTTTGGATTATGTGTATGCTCAGGCTTAGCTCTGCTACTAACTTCATGCTGGTGTGTGTGGGCTCTCTAGATACATATTTTATTTAACTTATTTAAGGTTCTATTTATCTCCTGATCTCCTTTTTAAATTTATTTTTTAGTTAGATTTATCTAGTTCCGAGAAAGGAAAATTAGCATCTGCCACTATTACTATTGTCATCTATTTCCATTTGTATCTCCTTTAATTTTTCCTTTAAAATTGTAGGTGCTATAACATTTGATGCATAAAGGTCCAATACTGATAATGCTTTATTAGCCATAGAACCTTCCCCCCCAAAAACACACACACATAATATAGTTTCCCTTTGCATCTCTTTTAATTAAACCCTCTTTAGCCCC